>NW_027041053.1:0-275000 GCF_037179485.1 Ochlerotatus camptorhynchus
ATTCTATGTATAATTATCAATTATATAATACATTGTGAATGGATAATTTTATAGATTTTTCAGTTCGGATAATATTGCTGATTGCATCTGCACCAGGACAGGCCCAAAAATTGAAAAAGTGTGTGCACGATTCCGTCAAATCGTTTTGCACTTATTGCATCCTTATTATAAGGAATGAGTGCACTGAGGACACCAAGACGATTAGAAGAAAATTCACACTTAAATACTTTTTTAAATAAGTGAAAACGCGCTTATTTGTCCAGTTTGGTGTGAAGTGCGCAATTAAACTGTACGCAATATTTCTGTTTTTCCAGCAATACAGGGTGCGTGACGAATTTTTGCAGTAAATGGCATATTTGAGAAAAAATATACCAGTTAGTTATTCTAGCAATGAATTTTGTGCGATTTATTTTCTTTCGCAACATATGGAAGTTGTAAGTAAATTTATTCAAAAAAAATTGCCTTCCCTTTCGACGACTGTAGTTAGACGCTTCCGGAAACTGCAGTATGCACGTTTTAAAATGTTTCGATCCATAGATGTCATCACTGCCTTGATTTTAGCTTTTAGCGACTTAAGTGTGGTGTGAAGGGTTCTATTGGTATCCCGTTGGACGACGCCCTATACAAAATAATCCAACGGATTGATATCGGGACTACTTGGGGGCCAAATTTCTTTCTCCCAAATTTACGAAATATTTCCCGTAAGCCATTTCTGTGCTTTATTAGCAGTATGAGCAGGTGCTCGGTCTTATCACTTTCCCAAGCCTTTTTTAATATTATACACTGTTCTTTCAGACACATTTACCGACCGAATTATTTCTTTCATGCATACTCCGGCGCGCAACAAAGCGACAACGGCTGACAGATTGCTCTCTTGTTTCGACATCTTTACGTTTACTCAACATTGTTTGTTTAAATCTTACACCTAACAGTATAAGCTATCCAGTGCTGCCAAATATATCTAAATCATGATGCACAAGCATGAGAAATTACTATTTGAAATTTACTGCAAAAATTCGTCACGCACCCTGTATATCTTTATTGATTTAGCAAAATATAATTGTTTGTGCTCGAAGTGGTACTGTATAATAGAAATTGTTTTTGTACTGATTCTTTAGTCTAATTATATATTAACCGGAGTCGGTTAATATATAATTAGACTAAAGAATCAGTACAAAAACAATTTCTATTATACGCTCTTCGTAAATTAGGTTGGACTTCATTTCCTCTTCCATCATATGAAGCACGCTGCATGCTTATAAACATACAAACATTAAAAGAGCGTCGTGAATATGCAATGGTTTCATTTGTAAATGATATCGTTTCGCAGCGAATTGACTCAACAGAACTTTTATCAAAATTAAACTTCCATGCACCCACTCAGCAACTCCGAAGTGGGAGTCGACTCTTCAACAAAAAACAATAAATTTAAAAATCAAAATTCGGAAATCAGTAAAAATTCCATAAAAATTTCATGCAATCTTAAACAAAATGTCGTCACTTCTAATAAAATCAGTTACAAACTTTGGACGCACATACGTTCGAAGTTTGTCACAGTTTAGATTAAAATACTATAGCTTTAAAAAATCAAGAAAATTTCATTTGATGACAAGAAAAGAAAATGAGACAAAAATTTGGCACAAGTTCGATACAAATTTTCCCAAATTTTGAATTTTTAGTTTTTTTAGGTTAGGTTTTCAAATAAAACATGGTGTAAACATAGCTGAGCTCAACTGAGCATTTTATTTATTTTTTTTAAACAAAACCATTTAATTAAATTTGTAAAATTGTAAAGTTTTCGTAATTTTTGTATATTGCAAGGATTACCCAAGTGCGTTTGAATAATTTTGGAAGAGTTACAGTCAACTGTATTTTATTTGATCGCTCCCTAGCTCGATATAAATCCAGGCTACTTCAATCTGTCCATACAAATTCCAAAAATTTACCTACGTTACATTATATCCTCCCTAGCTCCATGGTCTCTTAAATATCGAGTTGGGGAAAGTTGACGGTATAAAATTTTGAATGTTTTGTAGCAAAACTTTAATTTTTCAAACCAACCCTTGAATGAAAAATAATCTGTTTTCCGCTTTCCACCAATCAATTTTTTTAGAAATTTCTGGGATATTATTTGAAAAATCTGATTTATTTAATTTCTTTTTGTTGAGATTTTGTATTTTTATCTCACTTGCATGTTTCACCAAAATTAGCTGAGACATAATTGTTATGTGCCCCATACACTGTGTTTATTTGGAAAATAGTAATATTTTTCCATCATGCCAACGTGAAATTGTTTAAAAATGCGTCTGACTCCTAGTCCTACTCTACAACTCCAACTCCACGACTCCGACTCTGTTTTAAATAAACTTTAATGTGAACATCATATGCTCCATTGATAATAGCTAGTATACAAGTTTTTTTCGTTGCTCTGATTCCTGACTGCCCGCATTCAT
Organism: Ochlerotatus camptorhynchus; assembly: GCF_037179485.1. NCBI lineage: Eukaryota > Metazoa > Arthropoda > Insecta > Diptera > Culicidae > Ochlerotatus > Ochlerotatus camptorhynchus. The sequence goes on from NW_027041053.1 coordinate 2,454, forward strand.
AAATTCAAAAGCATCAACTGGCATTCAATACTACCTTCCATTCAATATTAATTTATTCACATTCAATTTAATCTCTCATGAAACAATAACAGCCACAGTGATTGTGATCAATGAGCCGCATCGAGCAAATGCAGATTTACTTTGATAACCGAGATAACATTGGCTAAGTGAATTTGTATGTTATACGCATAGTTACTTCTCAGTCAAATCAAAGCCACTATCGCTATATCCAACTCAACATCAAACGAATGCTTCTCGTTACCGCCATCAATTCCTCTAGCAGTTGGTGTCCAATAAATCCCTAAAGAATTTTTCTGGTGTACATGGCTCCGAACGGGATGATTCAGCACTGCTGTGAACCTTTTAGCAGCATGAGGAAGCAGGAATTCGGGTTTGCTTCCGAAACAGCACCAGGTGAAAAGATGCATAATTTATGCGGTTGCGGAATTCAACCTCAGTACAATTGTTGGTTTGGCCAATTAGGACCGTCACCAGCTTATTTATATAGGCTGTTTGCTTATATTTGTACCCTGAACAATTTGCGAATGTGCAAACAGAAAATAATGTACATGGTAAATAATAGATCTTCAAACGACCCACCGGGGGATTAATGTTTGTTTTTCCTCCGTTCTGCCATAGTTGCGATTAGTTGAGCAGATTTCCGAGGGTTGATTTTTTTAAAATAATGAACAAAACCTCATTTGTAATTCTGTTAAGGTGGAATTCTAGGAAATTTTCATCCGGACCGACTATTTTATAAGCAGTCTAGAACGAGCATGAAACCACGAACACTGTATGTGAGATAATGAGACATGTATTAAATTTTCACATTACCACAAATTATATCCTTAATGAGATCTAACGTTGGTCGTAGCACTGGAGTTGTTAGTCTTGTTTGCTTTCCACACACTCTGACTCAAACACGCACATATCTATTTTCAGATGCACTGTTTGTTTTATTTTATACCACCAACCATTACCGGGGCCATTAACAGGTGCTTAATTACTTATGTATTCATTTCACTTATTTATTCTACAATATTTGCCTTTCGGAAACGAAATACATAAATGTATGAGGCTTTTGCACGAGTATCCGCTTCTGCTAAACGATTTTCCACTCCACTAACTAGTCGCGTTTTGCCACGCCACCCAACACAAAATCCCATTAGCGTACGCAATGACCGAATGAAATCCAATGGAGACGCATGATGGATGATTAATTCTTCCGAAAACTAGACACTTATACCACTTTTTCCCGAGCAGTACCAACAGGCAGATTAATCACTGCTAGCCACATTAACTTTCGGTATGTAATCCAAGAATTAATGAGATTCAGCTGCTAATCCTTCGATAATCCTCAAATGAGCTGCAGGAGCTAACGGTCTCGAGTGCGTATCCTTCTCTATCGGATAGTTAGATGGAACTAGAGATAAAAGGAATTATTCTCCACCGTGCACCGTTTACCCGAAATGGTGTTCAACCGTCCAAACGAGAAGACAGCTCGCGAGAAACTGGTCCTTCCAATTCAGCATCAGCATGCATCCCTTAAAGGATCTAGACCGACTGGTTGTTCATTTGGTTCATTAGGTTCATCAGCTGGGAACTCAACTTGTATGCAAAATTCACTACAGGTGAAGTTCATTTACTTGGAGGAATTCTGGTGGGCAGCATGGTTTTGTTCTTGGAAGGTGTTGTTTATTTATTCTCGTAGTAGTGCTGTTCTCCAAACTTGTTTCACACACATTACGTGGTCAATGATGCAGTGACTGATAAAAAATAGTTAAATTTACTGCTATATTTATTGATTGAAATCATGGAGAAAAGGATTCATGTAAATAAGGAATAAGATTATACGATAAAAAATTAAAATATGGGGCTAGCACATTGCACAGCGTTTCAGGATGGGAATTTAGTAGAAAATCTTGTTTTTAGTTTTAGACGTTTTGTGTCTACAGTTTTTTTGCATGCAAATAATGTGTTTTTAGTCATTGTTAACATTACGGTGGTCCTGCTATCTCTTAACGTTAAAATTTTAGAGTTACTATTCAGAATTGATTTAGGGTGATGATGAAAAAAAAATCTGTTTTAGCTCGAAATATTTTATTTCAAAATTCTTGTAAGAACGTTCAAAAAAGATATTACAACAACGCTATATGAATATGCTAGAACATAACGACTAACTAAATCTTGCAGGTATGATAGGTAAATTTACATCGATGTGCTAATTTCAGTACAGTCGCTGCCTGAATGCCAAATTTTTCATTTCGTGTCAATTAAAATTGCACCATATTTACGATGTGGTTGTAGTGTATTTGAACATTATTGGCGCAAAAGTTAATCGATATCTCTTAACCGATACACTTCCAATTTATTCTAAGGCTTATTTTAAACGACTTTTTACGCTTTCTTTTGGAATTAACCTATAATATTACAAAAACAGAGAAATTTCCGATACATTTTTTGTTGGCGTGATATAGAACATCCAAATTATTCTGAAGATTACTCCTTTATCTCAAAGGAGGTGTTATCCAAGGATATGTTTGCCCAAATCCTTGTAGATCCCAATCACATTATATGCAATTAAATACAGATCTTCAAATCATCCTGAAGAATTGATCTTGAAGTTATACATGCTCAGTAAAGTCGATGCCCCGACTAAATTTATGACTCCAGAAAGCGGTGTAAGATGTGACATTTGTTTTAACAAAATGGATTATGTTCCCCAAATCATCCTGGAGTTTAGATCTTGATGTTGTGCAGGCTCAACAAGATATTGTACAACGTTATGGCTAAATGTTGGCATATGTAGCGCCGCTTTGAGCATTCTTATATCAGGTAGGATATATAAATGAAATGAAGAAAAAAGTAGAAGGGTCTGTGCCTATGGGCACGAATAGGAACTAGACGTAGGACCACTAGGGCACTGAACAAATGTGAAGAAAATTTAGTTCTTTTAATTGATCGATATATTATCTTAACTCTTTCCGTTTTTGATTTGTAGGCGTACCAAATTTGTTGTATTTTTTTTTCAAAGAGAAAGTTGATGAAAAGAATCGATCAAAATCATTTGCACCCCTGCTTTCAAATTTGGTTACAAGAGCATTTTGTGCGGTCGTTGGGGGCGTGTGGTGTTGAATATGGACAAACAGGCAGATACATTTTATTCCTACTCTTTACTGTAATAAGCTTGGTGGCCCTGAGAAGGGCCATTTTGTTGCCAAAGTTGGCGATGATTTAACCTCCGAAACCGTACAGAGTGCGTCTGTCGCTTCAAAGCGTAGACGACACATCCATGGCCGCTTACGCTTGGCGTGTTCAGTGTACGTGGCAGCATCACGGATCTTATTTTCCAAGAACACCTTCAGCACACCTTGTAGATCAGACCGGAGACACGTTTGACCTCGCCACGGCGAGCCAGACGACTGCTTCTGCTGCTTCTGCTGTCTGCTCACTACGGCGTCCGAAGCGAAAATGAGTTGAGGCTAGACAGCAGCGTTGTTTTATATCTTTTCAGGTTAAAACATAATGATGTGCAACCAAGTGGTACTTGATTTTGAGGACTGCGTTTGGGAACAACGTTTATTTCATGAAAACAGTGAACAAATTATCACTTTTTATTTGTACTTTGGATAATGCTTGACATTACCACTTTTTACCAGTTTCTTGTTGGAAATCATTAGTTGGAAACATTGCGTAGACATATTTCTGTTCGATTGGTGATAACATTATTGAAATTGATCGTTGATCGACATCGTTTGATCAAAACCTACAGCTTGTGGGTGTTCTTCCTAATCTCCTAAATTTTGAGTGTTGTCTAATCTACTTTGAAAATTCGCAAAGGCATCCCTATCTTTCTATATTAGTTCACCTTTGTCGTTCATTGTCCAGGTCAATTTGTAGAATGGAATATATTTTGTAGTACAACTTCATATCTAACATGATATGATGAGGTTCCAGAGCCTAAGGGGGACACCTGTTGAGATCTAAAAAAAGAGGATTTTTTTTTGATAATTTTTGTAGAATCATTTCGAGTTTGCAGTATGTTATCAAGCAACATTTCAGCTTTATTTTCGAAAAAATTCAGCCTGAAACATAAGTTTTTCCGCTCTTGGCAGCCCTGCAACCAGACAGATGCAGATGTTTTTGTCGCTTGCGGGACAGCGTTCTCAGCACTGAAACAGAGGACAAATGAAATAATTAGTGGTTTGAGTTCTTCATTAAAATATATAAAATCTAACATAGGATCTTTTTTCAAAATGCGCAAACGTCGCCACTTTGGTGACGTTAAAAAAAAACTATTTTCGTTGAAAATATCGCTACTCGTTAAAAATTGGAAAGTTGGAATTTCCGAAAAAATCCTATGTTTGATTTTAGATACTTCATTTTTATATCGTGGACAGAGGAATCTGCAAAGTTGAGTTTTGAGTTATATTTAAGTGTGTTTAACACAAGACTAACTCAGTCGTAACGACTATGTGTATCGAATTGGCATAATTACACCACATTCTAAAAGGTATAAAAAATCGAGTAGCACCGCTTACACTGCCCGGCAAAAAGTGAACAGTTACTCACCTACTGCATATATTTTATTTCGCATCACAAAGTTAGATTCGGTTGGTGATACGATTCCGTAGGACATCACAGGAACATGGAAATCAGAGATCATGAACCGTATCGGGTTGTGTTGGCCGTATCTACTATTTATTGCGGGACTCCAGATTACGTTGACGCCCCCAGGCACATAGATGATTGCCTCTCGCACCAAAAGGTCTGGGTTCAATCCCAGTCGGCACCACCGGGATTTTATGAGGCATAAAATCTCTGATCCCGCCTTCCTTCGGGAGGGAAGAAAAGAACTCGTTGGTCCCCGGTCCATGAGTTGATGGGTCGATAGGTAGGGTCCAGGTGTGGGAGCTGCCTTCCTGGCGTCGGTAGCATTGGTACTCAGTACGGAAAACAAGATCGACGGAAAACAAATCTCAATACTCGAGAAAGCACTTAACGTAGTTAGTCCGCGATAGTTGGCCATGTTACATGTTGTTCCTTTTGTGTGAATAAGTGTCCTAACAAAACACTTCCACCCGGAAGGAAAAACCGATCGTGTGTGTCGACAGAGCCATAGAGCATTACGTCTGGATACATGCAGGAGTTCCATCCAGGCCGTATGAAACGGAATGTTTGAGTTTACGTATAGCATTTAGTACGTGCTCCTTAGTAATTTCGAAAACTCTGAAGTCAAAACTATCTGGTGGTGTATTGTGGGTGACTGCTTCAAGATGCGAAGGAGAAATCGGCATATCAGAGAAGGCCCTCTTAAAGAGATCAGCAGTTACACTTGTAGGCGTCTGTGCTTCGTTCGGACAAATGACCAGAAGCGTTTGGGATGTAGACGTAGGTTTTTCAGCGTGCGGTCAACATAACGAGCATACATGAAGCGATTGTAGCGTTTGTCTTCATTACTAGATATCACAAAACGACGTTTCCGTTGTAGTGAACGATTGCGGTTATATTTCCGAAGAGCGATGGCGCTTTAATCTACGAAGACGACTGTTAGTCGATGAAGGTTTCAAAGGAAGACGATGAAGTGGAACGTGGGCTTCCATAACATGACGAATCTCGGAGTTGAAAGACTGAACGGTATCATCCAGATCTTGATATGCCAATCAATCGTGAGGAGAACTTGATTAAGTTATAATAGGCGCGATGGAAATCGAACCGTGGGTTTTCGTTAGGCTGCTCAAATCTAACGGGTAAAGCTATAGTAACAGCTACATTAAAAATCTGGCGCCGGTTGTGTAGTGGTAACCGTGACTGCTTTCTCACTCCAATGGGTCTGGGTTCAATCCCAGCCGAGGTGGGTGGGATTTTTCTGTTTGAATGGGTGCGATATCCTACGCAGGTGTGGAAGCTGCCTTCCTTGCACATTCGATTGCCGTCAATGGATGGCAATCGATGTCCGTCGGTGATTGGCACTAGATTGCGGAACAGAGCACGACGATAAATAAAGGAAAGAAGAAGAGCTACATCGAAATTACTTCTGTATCAAAGTCGTAGGAAAATGGATTGCCTATTCAGAAATAAATACACACTGAAAAAAATCATAAAATTTTGTCAAACATGAAAAAATCGGTAGAAAACTTCAAAATTAAAAAAACTAAAATGTCTGATATTGAACATAATGGACACTTCATTTTGCGCAAATTTTTTTTTTATAAATTTTAAAAGTGGAAAATAATTGCTTTAGCCCAAACAATTGTTTTAATAAAAGTTGATATTCTACGATTTATGTCAATTTTGTAGAGTCATTGAATCCAATATCAGAAATGTTAGCAATTTGAATAAGCTTTCAAATAAACATAAGTAGATGAATCTTAAATTACTCATTTGTATATCGTTTTGCAACAGGTATTTTTTAATGTTTTGATTAAAAATTGTGATTGTTTTACAGTGTGTATTTTTTTTTCTGAAACAGCAATCCAGTTTTTTGTAACTATGTCTCAGACGTCATTTCGATTAGATTAGATTAGAAATTTTGAACAAGACATTTTGAAAAATAAGGTGAGCTTCAAAATGGCCACGTCCCAGCAGGAATTTGATATGTTGCCCATAGCAAACAATGGAATTATTAAGGGTAAAATCTGAAATCCGTTTATTATTTTGCTATTATTATTCAATCTAACCCCCGTGGCCGGCAGTGGTATTATGGAAGAAATTTGTTTACAACAATCCTTAATGTAATAATTTAAAGCAAGTTTAGTCCGGGAGTTAGGAAGCGATATCTCTACTGCAGATTCAGCAACCTATTTCAGAATGCATGCTAATTCACGTCCATTCCGAGGTTACTTTTACATTATTGTAAAACACTTATTTATCATATGAATAATGGTACTGCAAACACACTTACAGATTTCGAAATGCGATGTTTCGAAATCTGGTGCGTATTTAGTAATATATTGTTTGTTTATTAATTTATTTGATAAGGCTCAACCGAATTAACTTTACAGAGCCGAGGATTCTTGGTCACTATACAATACATCTTAAAACTATAGTCAAAAGGTACAACACAATAAACACTTTATCTTCCGCTATCCAAAAAGCCTCCTCCATCAGAACGGGATCCGCTTCCAGTAGTTTCATTGTATGGCAAATTGTTGTACGCCAACGAGGGTCAGAGCGCGTCCATTGTAGCAATGGACGCAAAACGTGGTCAGCACTCACACACTCATCACGAAACGGTTGCTTTCCAAAGTCGACGACGCATCGACCGAAAGAACTGCTGATGAAGAACAATGAGGAGGACCACACAATGGTTGCTGCCGAGAAAACAGACGATCGCGTAGCACACATCGAGAGTGGCCTGCTTTTGTCGACAGCCGAGTGAACACTGATTAAGTAATATATGGAAACATGCATTTATGTTTGATTTATAATCAGATGGATCTCACCAAACTCTGCTTCCGAAAAAGCACCGGTTTGTTCACTCGCGGTATTCTAAAAAATCTTCCGTGTTGTTTTTACAACCGAACACAACATTTTGAATCAAATGCGAAGTTTTTCATTTGCACCGAATTTTTGCCTAACACCTCATTTGCCTAACACCACACAGCAGAAAAAAATACCCGGTTAAAATTCTTCTTGGGAGGGAGGCAAAGCACCAAAAACAAGCGAAAAGGAAAACCGCCCGACAGCACAGCAACACAGCTACTCGAAACAAATTCTTGTCCCAGAGTTTTCACGTTAATTACAATATCACAAAAAAGCTTCTTAAAACGTGATAGATCGTAGATCCGTTTGCGTTGCGTTGATGTAAATTTGACAGTTAGACAATAGATTTCGCTGTTACTTTGCTGCAACGTGTCCGATCCGGATCTAATGTGCGTGGGCCTTTATCCAAACGCGAAAAATATTTATTTAACTTGGGACAATACAAAAATATGCGGAAAACAGATGAAATCTACGCCAGCGATAACAAAACCAACCGTTCGCGGGCAGAGCCTACTGCGTTTTCTTGTTTCAAATGCTATCTCCGTTTATCATTTCGCTATTTGGCTTAGGTTTGCTCAGATGATTTTCCTGAGAAATTTGAAATAAAAAGTTTAGAACGTCATTCTGGCTGAAAATGGAAAATATAGAAATTTATATTTTTGCCGAAAACGACAGAATTCAGCTTCTTCGCAATTACATCCTATTGATTACCGATTGCTGATGCTGAATGGCAATTGTAAATAGTAGGTCAAAAGGATATTAAGACTAAAATAGTCAAGCATATACTGAAACGATGCGTTAAAAAAAACACGAAAATTCACTGTCTGAAATCTCCTAAACTAAATCTTAATCAGTGCTAGTGGTCCAGAAAGGAACTTAGCTGGAAAGATGCATCTTAAGCCTGAAATTTAAACATTACCCAAGTAACCATAGGCACGTTATTTCGCCTTTTTGGCTATATACGGGCCTCATCAGAACTTGCAAGCACTGGTATAACCGTTGTTTAGCTGTATATAGCTAAAAAGGCAAAATAACGTGCCTATGGTTACTTGGGTAGCGAAAAAGTACTTATTATCTTTTACTTTTTGATTTATGGTTTAGCGACTTTGCAGTCAATTTAATTGTTTATAGGAAAGTTTGAACATACTGAGAGGTAAGCACATATCATCGGTAAGAGACGTGTGTGTGAGAAAATTTGCGAAAAAATCTAAGGGCACCGGTGGGATTCGAACCCACAATTCCCATTCAGTACACGGGTGCATTGCCAATTATACAACGGTGGACCTATGGTCTACGGATGTATTTGGCTAATGACGTTTGAGTTTCGAATCCGTTCCCCAATAATAGACGATTGTTGTGTATGAGAGAACGCTTGCGCAAAAAGACTAGGGTGGGGAACGGATTCGAAACTCAAATGTCATTAGCCAAATACATCCGTAGACCATAGGTCCACCGTTGTATAATTGGCAATGCACCAGTGTACTGAATGGGAATTGTGGGTTCGAATCCCACCGGTGCCCTTAGATTTTTTCGCAAATTTTCTCACACACACTTCTCTTACCGATGATATGTGCTTACCTCTCAGTATGTTCAAACTTTCCTATTAACAAGTACTTATTATCATTGGAATATAAAATGCAACTTTTTTTTCTTTTCAGAACTACAACTACAGGTGTACAACTTTTTTCTATTTCTTGAATTTACTGATTTTTCCTTAATTGACTTATGTGCCTATGTAAAAAAACAGTTTTATTGTGTTGAGTAATTGGCACTGATGCAGTCTGCATGTTGTAGACGAAATACGCGTATCTGTCTAAAGATAAGCAATTATAACGGAATTAAAAGGCAATAAACCAACACACTCAAAGCTCTTCGCAAACGAATTCCGTTAAGAGGTTCGACAAAATTAAAAAGATGTATCATTCAATTTTTGTTTTAATTTCCTAGCAACGGAAATAACTTTCAAAACTTTTAAAGGTTTAATTTTTGCCGCGCAGAACTTGTCGATAGCTTTTGCGACCAACTGTTATTGACGTTTTTCTTATTAAAATATGCCCTTTTTATATGTTGATAGCACAGCGCACTACTTCCGACACTATGTATACCACAAAGAACGAGAGAAAGCTCGATTTTCGCTAGTTGGTTTTCCGGTTTTCAGCTGTAACGACAATATTACCTTACCATAACAGTTTCGTTAGTACATAAGATTAAAAAAGTTGACATGCATTTTGCTAAGAATACGACAACTTAAAAGTATATATTGTTAAACATCAGTTAAAGCTTGGATGAGACCACTAGCGTGCGCAGAAGGGGTGGAAAATAACTCTCAAACTGGCAATGTCAGTAATTTTGTTGTTTTCACGCTATTTTTATATTTTTTTTCAAACTCATGTTAACGATGCATGATTAAGAGTTTTCGGGGTTTCTCATTCCTTTCGCGAGGCTGTCAGTAGCAGAACTGTAAGCAATTCTAACAGCCTGTGTCGGAACACATGTTCGTTAGATCCCCCAAACCGGTAATGACCTACCACCATCAAGCAAAGTTCACCTTTCAAAGCTATTAAATATGAATCAGTGAAGATTTTGATTCCATCCTCGCCAGTTGTGCGGATTTAGTGTTAATGCCGCGATTCGATTATTCAATGCCTTTGATTGGCTTAGGCACGTTATCTGCCTGTAGGTTCGCACTACGAATTGAAGGGCAATTTTTATTTGATATTATCTGGAACACGTTCCACAAAGTTGGGTATAGTTTCCCGTGCAAATACGTGATGGCAATACGAAACGGCACATGGCTTGGGTGTGAAGGTGAAGGTTCATAATAAAAAATGATTCATGAAGTACACCCGTGGTACGTGTGGGAGAGATTGTGGCTTTATTAAAAGTAAATTTGGCTCATGTTAAGACGGAGGGGCCGCATTAAAGAAGAAACTTTACCGGGTGGCTTGGGTTACATATAAATGGGTTTCTTCATAATCTTCATGAAGAAAGGTCTAATGTGTGTGGTTTTATGTAGGGTCAAGATACAGTTTTAATGTACTTTTTCATTATATTTCTTGCAGATATTTTACCATTCCTATCCGAAAGAGTTGCTAAATGCTGACGATTCGTAATAGCAACATATTAATTAGGAGGAGAAAAACAAATGGATTCTTGGGTGCAGATTATTGAATTTATCATCTGAATACTTGGAAATGATTATTTTTAATTTTTCCTTTGCATACGTAGTTAAAGACCATTTTTCAATCTCGACTTAAATAGGTGAATTATTCATGAAAAAAAAAAAAAATCAAAAAAAGAGCTTATCATTTGTGTGTACATTCTTCAAAGACACTGTATATCTAAATTATGCTGTTTTTGCCTAAATAGTAAAACGCACGCATGTAACCTGTGTGCAGTACACCGATTTTCAAACCATGTGTTAAGCCTTCAACCAACTCATAGAGATGAATCTATTTTTAGATGAACTTCCTTCATCGTTGACTAGTTTACTAGTTTAGTTATCCAAAACCTTGCATCAATTTTCAGTCGAACGGGCTACTGATTGTTCTCTCATTGATTCCACCTGGTTTGTACAGCATTAAATTATTATTTTTAAGAAATCCTGAGAATTTCGGAATAAAATATCTGGATCTGGGATTTTTATGATGCCGGGATTTCCCGGGAAGGACGTTCTGGTTTCGAGTGCTTTGTTCGTTGCCTGCAGCTCGGTAGGGTTATTCCAAAAACGTGCCGTAGATGAAACCCCGTACATTATCGCTTGCTGCGCTACTTCGGACAGATTTAACTTTCACGGGTTTCCTCAAGTAAACACTTCTCCGAACCGAAACGAACGTTTACTAGATTTTGTATGATTCAGCATTACCGGATACTTCTACTTCTTTGCCGGTCGAGCCACAGATCGGGAGTGTTTGGTCAGACCATCCATTCTTGTCGTGACATTCAGGTTACCAACTCCGATTGTTTATATGCCACCATCTGAGTGCTACTCTCTGGACTTTCGCCGAGCCGATTACGCTGTATTGAACAATGTGCTTGCGGACACAGCCGTTGAAGCTCTCTTGCAGGCGTACTCGACGTGGCAGCCGAAGCTGAGCTTATCATCGAGTATAACCCCCAAGAGTTTCAGAGAGCGCACAGACCTAATTGTGCTCCGCCGACTGTCAACGTCGCATGCTGCACCGACATGCGATTGTTGACTACGACTATTTCCGTCTTGTGATGGGCAAGCTCCAGTTTCCTGGATCTCATACATTCCTCCACAAGCTCTACCTCCTCGAGGGATTCCCCGTAGACTACCAGCGTTACATCGTCGGCAAAACCTACAATTTTCACGCCTACCGGGAATCTTATCCTCAACACTCCATCGTACATGACGTTCCATAACACCGGGCCCAGGATGGAGCCTTGTGGCACTCCTGCAGTCACCGCATTTTTCGCCATCTTCTGTGTCGTACTTCAACACACGATTCTGGAAGTAGCTTTCCAGAATCTTGTACAGCCCTCCGGGAATTCACAGTTGGTGTAGCAAGCGGGCTATCGCCCCCCAGCACGCGCTGCTGAATGCGTTCTTCACGTCTAGGGTTACCACCGCGCAGTAACGAATACCCCTTCGTTTCCGGTGGACCACCTCTGCCGTCTGGATGACGTCGCGGATGGCTTCCACCGTGGATCTGCCTTTACGGAACCCGTACTGGCTGCTTGACAGGCCGTCTTCACCTTCAGTGTAAGCCGACAACCTGTTGAGGATGACCCTCTCAAGCAGTTTACCAGTGGTGTCCAGCAAACAAATGGGCGCTGACGGGTCCCCAGGGGGTTTTCCTGGCATTGGGAGCAGCACCAGCCTCTGCCGCTTCCACGCATCTGGGAAGATGCCTACGTCCAGACAGGCCTGAAAAACAGAACGGAACATATCTGGATTTTCCGCAACGGCCGTCCTCAGAGCCACAACCGAGATCCCATCTGGGCCCGGGGCCTTGCCCACCACCAGCGACTTGGCAATATCGCTCAGTTCTCTGTTTGTCACTCTAGACACTTCTCCCTGATCCGCGGCTGGGATCCGAGATCAGGAGTCTACGTCCCTACGTGGAAACAAGAACCCAACGATCGACGCCAGCATCGCCAGCGATTTCTCCTGCGGTGTCACCATGCCACGAGTCTTGGCCATGACCACTTTGTAGGCATCCCCCCATGGGTTCGTGTTGGCGCTTTGGCATAAGCTGTCAAAGCACGCACGCTTGCGTCTGGTGATCTCTTTGTTGAGGGCTGCTTTAGCCGCTCGAAGAGTGACGCAGCGTTCCTCTCGAGATTCGGTCGTACGAGCTCGTTGCATCCTCCTTCTCGCATAGAGGCAAGACGCCCTGAGGATAACAATCGATTCGCTCCATCAGTACAGCGGTCTATGGCCATGCCTGGGATAGGCTCTCCTAAGCATGGTTGTATCGCACGCCCTTGTCAGCGATGCTAACAGTTCTTCCCACGTCAGATCAAGGGTTATTCGCTCCCACCTCAGTGCTTCGTCGAAGACCTCTTAATCAAAGAACGACGTCCGCCAGCCTCGAGCGTAGGAAGGATTCCCTCCTGCCACTCGCCTCTCACCTAGCCCCACACTGTAGCGAATCGCCTGATGGTCACTATGGGTGTAACTCTCATCGACCCTCCAGTGTAGGTTGCCCTCCAAACACGGGCTGCAGTACGTCACATCAATGACGGATTCTGTACCATTCCTTCTGTAGGTACTGACCGAGCCGGTGTTGGCTAGTACAACGTCCAGTTTGGCCATTGCCTCCAGTAGGATGCATCCTCTCTGGTTGGTGTGGTGGCTACCCCACTCCACCGCCCATGCGTTAAAGTCTCCCGCAATGACCACCGGTCTTAGGCCGACAAGTACCGCAGTGAGTCTGTCCACCATCTGCAAGAACTGCCACCTGGGCGGAGCATAACAGCTACTTAGATATACTCCATTAACCCTGGCGATCACGAGTCCCTCGCTCGAGTTGGACGAGACTACCTCCTTAACAGGGAAGCTCCCCATCGTGCATATCGCCGCCACCCCCAACGCGTCCATGACCCAATTCCCGTTGCCGGATGGGACACGGTACGGGTCGGAGATGATTGCGACATCCACTCCCCATTCCACTGCTGATTTCCATAGTAGTTGCTGGGCAGCCAAGCAGAGGTTCAGGTTCAACTGCGCTCCTCGAACATGGCTGAGCATTGCTCTTGGCCGGGGCAGCATTGCTCTTGGCCCCCGGGCAGCGTGGGCCACCTGTCATGTGGTTGGTAGGGGATTTCCCTTTCTTCGCGCATATAGGGCACCTCGGCGGCTTTTGGCAACCTTGCCCCTTATGGCCCTCCGAGCCGCACCATCTGCACAGCTTGCTTCTGTTGGTGTTCTTACAGTCCCGAGCTACATGGCCCTGACCGCAGCACCTGAGGCAAGCCGTAACCGGTCGGGGAATACTCACGGGGCTAACCGACTAGCCCAATCACACCCTCCCTGTGGCTGCCGCCTTTCTGGCATCATCTGCCGAGAGCTTGACGGTAGCCACCTGGGTGGAAAACAGTCCCATCCTCAAGGTAACCACTGTTGGCGGTACCTCAATTTGGCACTGCTCCCTGAGCGCCGTGACTATTTCGGACTTCAACTGCACCCCATTACCAACGACCTGCTTTGGCAGTTTCTGGTAAATCGATCCCTGGTCTTTAGCGCCACGCTTCAGCACCAGGAGCATCTCGCCAGGACGAGTGCGCCTGATATTCCTTACGGTGCTGCCCATCTCCGCAAGACGCTCGTCCGTTCTCATCTTCTTCAAAACATCCGCGTATTTCAACGCTTCCGTTTTAAAGATGAGAGCCTCGCCCTTCGTCTTGTTCCTGTTCCGGGCAGTGCTGCTCTTGGGGGCAGTTTTGTCCGGGGGTTTTGGGGGTTTAGGGGGAGCGCCCTTCTTACCGCCCTGCTTGGAGCTGCTATTTTTCTCAACTGGTCTATTCACTATTTCAGCTTGCCCTTGGCTGTATGCATTCAACGCACAATATGAGCCTAGAGGTTCTAGCGGGCGTAAAATCCCTGCAGAACCGGTTCTAGGAGCTCTCATTAAGAGTATTGAACAAATGTAGTGTCAAGTAACAACCTTGTGATTGAAAACTTGGAAGCATTGCTCGAATTGAGCACCCAGTCTAGATTCGTGCGAATCTACCTTAATTATATGTCTTCGGTTATTAGCCGTCCGTGCTATAGCCCTCCTCGTGTACGCGTTACTAACTACAGTTCCCCCATTGACTGTGATCTCTCCATGAAACAGACTATTCAAGGAGTTCCTGTTTCTTCGAGAGCGTGGTTCAAAGGTCTGGATGTAAGTCGAGGATTCATTCGCGTGATGTCAAGACTTATGTCCAACCACTACTCACTAGACGCACATCTCTACAGAATAAACCTTGTTGACAGCAATATATGTAGGTGCAGAACCGGTTATGATGGCATCGATCACGCAGTTTGGCATTGCCCGGGTAATGACGCCTCCAGAGCACGTTTGTTGGAGTTTGGGTGTAGAAGTTTCGGCCGTAGGTTAAGGCAACAGTTAAGGCCTTGCCCTGAGGTCTCGCAGCCGGGTACGGGATTCTTTGTTGAGAAATGTGCTTCTTCGCGGCAAGATAAAGCTTGCCAGGCACTTAAGCGGAGGTTGTATTGTATGCAAGATTGAACCCTCCGATGTCCCGTTACAATGTACATCATGGGTTGATGTCATTGACATGTATTGCTCTCCAAAGTATTCTAGAGTTAAGATCTTGAAGATCTATGATCTATAAGCTTAATAAATTAATGAACTATGTCCTGAAAATCATTATGAGTCCGTGAAACTCAACAGGGCTTCTTGACAACATGCACATCATAAAATCGTATGAATAAGATTTGGAATACTCTCCAATCTGTTCTGGAGCTAAAATCTTGAAGAGTTTTAAACTATAACTTGGTTTTAGTCTGTTAACCATTTTGAGTGGTATCAGTACGAATTTTAATATGCACTCTCAAAATTATTTTGCTAGATCCTAGATCTACTTGAACAATGTTCTAAATTTTTGGTGAGTCCATTAAACTGAAGAGAGCCTCTGGACAACATGCAAATCATGGATTACATCACTAAGATAATAATTGCTCTTCAAAGTATTCTGAAGCTGAGATCTTGAAGATCTCAGGCTCAATAAAGTCTTGATCAAAGTCCTGAAAACCTTTTATGAGTCCGTAATACTCAAGACAACATGTTGAATTTGGATTGGTATCAATAAGATTTTTAATACTCTCTAAACTGTTCTGGAGCTAAGATTTTGGTTCTACAGGCTCAATGGGGTCTTGTACAATGTACTGAAAATCTGCATGAGTCCATGAAGCTCTAGAGAGCCTCTTGACAACATGTGCACCGGGGATTGGTATCATTAAATTAAGATACTTACTGCACTCAATATAGTCTTGAACTTTATTTGCTTTAGCTCAAGCTATGGTGAACCGATTCTGGAGCGTTCACCTCCGTTTGACGTAGAAGATTCTCCCCGTATTTATGAATATTCTAAGCACATAGGATATAACCCCATGTCACCATATAAAAAAAAAAAAAAAAAACATCATTCCATAGAGTCAGTTCCCCGCTAGGTGTGTAGGAAACCACCCAAATAACAATTCGGGTTTTATGAGGGTCCTGTAACCATGATTTAGTCTTGAAGAATGCTTTAAAACCTCGATAAAACTTGCAATGTTACTTGGGCAGAGCAGGTGATTTGAAAAAAAAATAGGATAAATTGCTTTTTCCCATAAGACCCATGTACTATGGATAGCGACCTGTACCACCAGAAATGGGTACAGCTTCCAGGACATATGAAACTCATTCCGCCTCGCCTTGCCAATCACCTTTTCAAGGTATCACGACCATTTCATAGTTGAGAGGTTGTGAGTGATGATAGAGGTACATTAGTGTGTTGCATTGTGGGTTATAATTGCAAATGAAGGAAGAGGATGCCAACAGTTTATAAAGAATCAGTCCGGGACTAGTTAAATCATTGGTTGCTGGCTTTAACAAGTCCTGGACTGATTATAAAAAAAAAACAGTCGCTCCCAAGTAGTGCTATCGGCCTACTGTGTTGGTGAAATATACCCCAGTCACATTGTGGGTGTGTGATTACAAAATATAATTGGATATCGATTTTAGACCTCTGCCGTTCAGAATATCTAATGATCGAAGTAGGCCGCGCTGCGAAAATGACGTGTTTTTGTTTTGCTGCGTCGTTTTTGTTCTAGTGAAAATGTTATAAATTTACAATTTCATTTTTAAAAAGTGTTAATTTGAAAGTACAGAAGTGATGTTGACAAGTTCATTAAGTGAAAAATTTAAAATTCTTATCCGTTTCTTGTGGTGCCGACTGTTCTAACATACGCGTAGTTACGCTCAGCTAAGTTTATTTACCTTTTCGTTCCTCTGTCCTCGATAGGAAATATCCATCTAATTCAATACGATCATTTCAAAACTTACTAAATACGCATCAATCAAATATTGCACTACTGCTTGATTGAAAGTTTCAGTACATTATCAAAAGTGTATATTTGCATCGATAATGTATTGGAGCGGGGCTTATTATGTGTGAAAATAGCTTCGGAATGCTTGCGTTCTTGAAATGTGCTTTTGTAGCTGCAGTAGAGCTTCTAAAGGGTGATACGGTCAAAATTTGGTCAAGGGAAAACGCGTGTAAATCGGTGAAATCGTTTATTTAAAAAATCAAATTAAATTTCTTTTTCAAGTTCAATTAGTATAAAATTCAGGAAAAATATTCAGTTAGGCTTCCGCTTTTCCAAATCCGAATTGCCGGGCCTTACGCTTGACCCCTGCCATCAGATTTTGTACAGCCACCTTGTCCACCTTCTTCGCCGCAGAAAGCCAGTTTGCCTTGAACTGCTGCTCGCCCTTAGCAGTTTTTTTGGTCTTCTTTAGGTTCCGCTTGACAATAGCCCAGTATTTCTCAATTGGGCGGAGCTCTGGCGTGTTGGGAGGGTTCTTGTCCTTGGGAACCACCTGCACGTTGTTGGCGGCGTACCACTCCATGGCCTTTTTACCGTAATGGCAAGATGCCAAATCCGGCCAAAACAGTACGGAACAACCGTGTTTCTTCAGGAAAGGCAGCAGACGTTTATTCAAACACTCTTTCACGTAAATTTCTTGGTTGACAGTCCCGGAAGCTATGAAAATGCTGCTTTTCAAGCCACAGGTACAGATGGCTTGCCAAACCAGATATTTCTTTGCGAACTTTGACAGTTTCATGTGCTTGAAAACATCTGGTACCTTTCCCCTTCCTTTTGCCGTATAAAACTCCTGTCCCGGAAGCTGCTTGTAGTCGGCTTTGACGTAGGTTTCGTCGTCCATTACCACGCAGTCAAACTTCGTCAGCATCGTCGTGTACAGCCTCCGGGATCGCGCTTTGGCCGTCGTATTTTGTTTATCATCGCGATTTGGAGTCACTACCTTCTTGTAAGTCAATAGTCCGGCTCGTTTTTTGGCTCGATGCACGGTTGTAGACGATACACCCAGCTTATTTGCGGCATCTCGGAGAGAGAGGTTAGGGTTTCGCTTGAAACTACCGGCAACTCTCTTTGTCGTCTCAGCGGCTTCCGGTTTTCGATTTCCCCCCGATCCAGACTTCCTGGCTGTCGACAAACGTTCCCCAAACACTTTAATTACATTTGTAACGGTTGATTTGGCAACTTTTAGCGATTTTGCCAACTTTGCGTGCGAGTAGCTCGGATTTTCGCGATGCGCGAGCAAAATTTTGATACGCTGCTCTTCTTGCTTGGACGGCATTTTGACAACTGAAGAGTGAATTCCAAAATCAAAATAGGAGCAACATTCTACACACACACACCTTCAAAATGAGGGGTGTTCAGGTTTTTTAAATGCAAAATTGAAAGAAATACGTCAAGTTGATATTGACCAAATTTTGACCGTATAACCCTTTAGCTCCCGGGTTCAAGCTTCTTGCATTCATAAGAAATGATTGCAGGCAGATTTTATCATTAATGCCACTGTCAGACAGTGGGAGTTAGGCCAAGGGCGAATCTTTATTCTAATCTACGATACCACATACTATTAATAACCTTTTACACATGACAACCTCCTATCCATCAAAATTAATTGTGCATATGTTTAGGATCAATAAACATTTTCAGGCGCAAAGGAGCAACAGGATCGAGCTGATAACGTTTCTCAATTCCAAAATCTGAAGACTGTTTTGAATAATATGTTTAGGTAATGGGCAGTAACAACGGACAGATAAACTACTTACAGTTTCTATTTATTAAATGCTTGATATAACAATTGCCAGCAACGCCGGCTGGGCGTATCCTATGGCTGACCCTTCCTACTAACAAAAATCCACCCTTCCCGTGACACTTATGAGGGGTCGTAGAGTTCTCTGTATCTCTCTTAAGTAAGTGTCGGACTCCCCTTTCCCAACCAGATGCAAGGACATGGCCAGGACAGCTCTGGTATGTTAGAGGGAGACACATCCTTTATCTAAGAGATAGTAATTAATCACAAATTACTATCTAACAGCAACGGATGAAGGTGGGTCTCCTTCTTAACAACATTTTGGAGTTCGTACCACCTACGACATTGTGCAACCTGGTTTATGCTATGCTATGCTATGCTATGCTGCCATTCAGAATATCTAATCAAAATATAGTTTTTAACGCAATTTCTAGAAATAACACGGGTTTTTTACGCGGTTTCTCGAAATAACGGAATTGTTTAAGCGGGTTTTTACGCAAATGAAGAGTCGGTATACTCGGGTATTCCCTCAAGCCTCTGCTCAGCATGAGTTTCATAGCATGGGATCATAATGTAGGTCTAAAAATAATTTACGATGTGTGAAAAAAGTGCAAAATACTGTTTTATCAAAAAGTGCAGAATTTATATGAAGAGCAAAATCTAAAAGATATTTTTTACATTTTTTTAGCTAACTTTAAAAGAAGGACATGACAACATTGATGAAGCAATCTTCAATTTAAAATATGTTATATCGATTGGGAAAGAAGAATGTGTTTATAACTAATTTTTATATGCACTCCTTTAAGTAAATGGGGGCTGTCATATCACCATTCCAATCAAGCTATGTCGTCAACCGCAATTGAAAAAGCGTATGGGTTTCGTAGAACATTAGAAAAGATTTTGAAAAAGGGGGCTCTGACAAAATTAGGGCATTTCTGGTTTATCGTTTTCTTTTCGTTATGATTCCCTTACTTAGAGACATTCAACGCACCTCGCCACTACTGTCTGTACTCCTTATGGAAAGAATAAACCTATCATACCAAGCAAATCTCAGCACAATTTAGCAGTTGTTATTTTCGAATGTAACGAGCATGTACCATATTCTGTTTTTTTTTTTAATTAGATAATACACACTTAGAAAAATTCATGTAAATTGAGGTGCTCTTAGAGTGACATATACGAGCGTCAATTTTGACATAAACTTAAGTCATAACAGGCGCGAAATATAGCTCAAACAAACGTAGTTCTCGTCGAGCAACGATCTTTTTAGTCTCAGAGCACTTAATATTACATGACATGTTGGTGTGTGTCTCATCTTTTATGTCAAAAATGGATTCCGTCACGTGTAAAATTAGCTATTTCTAAGTGTGTAAATTGAATCCAATTAGGCATGATGGTTAACCATAGAAACAGTCACGCTTCTTCAAACTGATTCCATGCCGATCTAATCCATTTGCGATTATTTGTTAATATAATTGCAATTCGATGAGCCAATACAAAATTGAATAAATGAATTAATAAAATTTGATTATCTAGCTTAGCTGGATATCATCGCCCGAAAAACACCAGCCATCGCGGGCACAGCTTGGTCAAATGTGTATGCACACCATCCGTGGCTGTTGAAATATTCAAATAAAATTCTGTTCCAACTGGCAGATACAGAGACAGAGCACATCGCACCAGCCATTTCTAAACATAGCACAGAAACAAATCTACCGAAAAGGAAAATTGTTTTACATATATCCCAACCAGTGTTACCACTTTTCCGACCCCATAATACTAGACTTGGGATGCAAATTCACTCCAAAGATTAAACCATTGAGCGTAACTTGAATCCAAACGGAGCATTCTACAACATTCGCGACTCGACAAGTGAGAGACCGACGACCGGATACATGGGCAAAACATGTGACTCGCCATACGGTATAATTTTCTTGAACTTGAAACCATGGTCCTTACCAGTCTTCGTTGTCGTTGTGTTGCCATGCTCTGGTTTGGAAACTGAGCAGCAGATTCGTCTGAGATGTTGAAATTATATTTAAATAAATATTTTCCCAGTGATGATCTGCTGCTTGGTTGACGTGTGTGTGTATGTGCCCTCCGCATGGGATTAATTTGGTTCTCGTCTTTATAGAACTGACTAGTTTTGGCGCTTAGCATGTTGCCGTAGGGCCACGTCGACCCCAGATTCATACGCCTAGCATATTTCGTTTCATGTTTCTGCAAGAGGAATCTGATGAATCTTATGTTTCATTAAATGCGTAAGTCACAGCCGGAAGAACGATTCGCTGAAATATGAAATTAAGTTCACTAATTATCTTTCAAATCAAATGGGTAAAATTTTATTTGCTTCTTCGCAGCAAACAACATCAAATAGTGTCAGTTCCGTTCATTCACAAAACCTTGGTATTTTTACAAGTGAAATTTGTGAGCGCTGTTGAAAGAAGTAAAAAAAAGCAAGAAAATTAATATTTTTCAAGCAAAGTAACTTGAAAATTGAAATTGATCGATTCCGCATCACTCAGGTTTCAACAATTCAGTGTGTACATTAGGGAGGGTCAAGTTTGTATGGTGAATCTCAACCCCCTGCAGTTTAGATCTGTATTGAATTCCTTAACAATTGTGCCAAATTTCAACGAATTTTGTGGCGATCTGGATTGGCTAGAGAATTTTATTGTTTGTATGGGAAACGAAAAAAAAAGCATTTGCTTGTCAATATTTCACGCATTGTTCAATATTTGCCACAGCTGAGACTTAGATTTTGAAAATTGTTCAGAACTATTTAGCCGAAGCCAGTCATCGATTTAACTTCTGTGCAGAAAATTATTAGCCTTTTAACAAATATTATATAACGGCGCTGGTGGTGTAGTGGTAAGCGTGATTACCTCTCACCCCAGCAGGCCTGGGTTCAATCCCAGTCGGCGCCGCCGGGATGTTCTGAGGCATAATATCTCTGATCACGCCTTCCTTCGGATGGGAAGTAAAGCCGTTGGTCCCCGGTTCATGAGTTGATGGGTCGATAGGTAGGGTCCAGGTGTGGGAGCTGCCTTCCTGGCACGTCGGTAGCATTGGTGCTCAGCACGGAAAACAAGATCGACGGAAAAGACAAACCAAAGAAAAAAAAAAAAACAAATATTATAAATTAACGCATAAGTAATACCCTCTCCCGGTGAAAAAGGTGACCAAATCATTCGTGGCCTTATTATTAAGGCGTGTAATCAATTCATAAGTTTAGTCAAATAAAAGGTGTGGCTAACAGTATTAGCTTTCTCATGCATGTTACACGCCTACCCTGACGTCATGGCATTGTACTACGTTCAGACTATAGTTGATATTAATAACGTAATAACGTAATATAATACGATATCAAAAGTGCCCAAATTCCGTGATATCTGCTATTAGCTTAGAGGTAAATCAAACAAATAAAAGAAAAAGGCAGATTATATTTCATACCATATGTATTGGCAACTGACAGGAAGAAAACTTTCGACACGCCAAGAATCGTTAACCCAAATTTGGGTAATAGATTAACAAATACGGTAAGAAAAAACACTGAACATTGAGTTTTAAAAAACTCAAAAACTTAAAAATAAAAAAGAATTCTATTTTCAGTTAAAAGTAATTAACAGTTATGTTTTTACCGTTGGGAACTTCTGGTAGCCTTATTTGCAGTTTTTTTTTATTCTGCATTCAGGGCTGGTAGCAGGTCACTTTTTAGTGACTTGGTCACTATTTTGAAGTCAGTCACTAAAAAGTCACTTTTTGCACCAAAAAGTCACTAAAGTCTCTATTTCCCTAAAAATAGTCACTAAAGTCACTTTTTCACTTCTAAAATAGAGTGAAATTTAAAAATATCAACAAAATGTTTGAATTGAGTACTTGGCACTAAGAAAGTCTACAGTAGTTTTAGCAAAATATACATATCTGTTAAAAAATTGAAAATTTTAACCAGGGTGACCAGTGAACCGAAAAACCTTAGAACACCAGAAAAACTATTGGAGAATGGCTACAATTTCGATTAAAAATCGGGGAAATTAAACCCGAGGATATACCTCCTTTCCCAGAAAATAAATTGTTAACCTTGGAAAGTTTCCAAAGGTATTTATCTGTGATAGATTTTTAAAAGTATTTCAAGGACGATTAAGAACTTTAAAAAATCCTAAGTAAATTTTAAGAGAATTTTAAAGGATTCTAGGGATTACACCAAGATATATAAGAGAAGAATACAGACTACGAAAGTCTAATAGTGCTCTGAGCACCGATTTCTTCACCTCCGCTTAAATCCTAAGCCAGGTTTACCTATATAGTTAAATTTGGCTTAACACATACGGGCGTCACTTTTGATTATTGTTTAAATTATTAGAGACGCAAAATTCAGCTCCGAAACTATTTTGGAAATAATTCCAATAAAATTGAGAGTGCATTTTAACGAGAGTTCTGAGAAGAATTCTATGATGATTGGATGAGGATTCTAGGTCCAATTCTAAAAAGAATTCGAAATTAGTTCTGCTATTTTGCTTAAGAAAGCTCTGATGAAAATTCCATGAAAATCCCGTGAACTCCAAAGATGGTCACTGCGGATAGTTCTAAAAGAATTCTGGGATGGTTTCTGAAGATACTTCCAAGAGAATTCTAAAGAGTTCGAAATAAATTCCGAGAAGAATTCCAATGGAATCGAATTTTGAGGGTTCAATCTCAAAGGAATTCTGTGAAAGGTTCCAAAGTTATTCTGCGATGGATTTTTGTTCTGAGTTCTGAGGAAATACTATGGGAATTCTAAGGAGAATGCGAATTGAAATTCCAATTGAATGGAGGGGGAGAAAGCCAAGATTATTCTAAGCAGAAATTTATGAAATTTCTGAGATTAATTGCATGGAAATTCTAAGAAAGATTCAAATAATTTAAAATGGATTTATGGAAGGAGCCTTCAGGAAGTTCCTAGTAGAATCAATAAAAAATTGAAAATAATCTACTTAAACTAGTCACAACAAAGTCGGAGATGCTTAACGTCAAATATCAGATTTAAAGTGCAGATTTTATACGATAGATAAGGAGATTAAATTATAGAGTTGATAGCTCCGTTATAGTACGCAGTGTGAAAATTGTATATACAAAGTAGAAAGCGTGCAACGACAATTTTGAGAAAGGTACGAATCGGGTAGTTGTTTATGTCAGATGGTGACTTGAGTGTGAAACAAACGATAGAACTGTTTCCGCACATCGGAGGTACATGAGCAAATCGGCGATCATCTCTTTTGCCAGTGGTGGCAGAAGGAAGCACCCCTCACTATTCCTCATTAACGGATGAGCTTGGTAAAGGAAATACTCTACCCGATTCGTACCTTCCTCAAAATTTTCCTTTTTCGCTTTCTACTTTCTATATACAAATTTCACACTATCTTACTATAACGGAACTATCAACTCTTTACTTTCATCTCCTCATCTATCGTCCACTTTAATTATGATATTTGATGTTAATCATTTCCAACTACGAAAATAATCTATTTTGAAGAATTTTGTTGATTGTTCTGCAAAGAATTTCAAGAATGCAATATTATTTTTGTAAAAACTTATTTGTTTCTAAGTTTAAGAGAAGGGGAATTATTCTAAAAAAGTTCTTGAGATCATTCTGAAAAAATTCTGTGAAAAATTCGTAGCGAATTATCAAAGTTATCTGCCTAGATATATCAACATTTTAAACATTTCGAACGCAGAATCAAATCACTTCAAAAGCATGTAAAGAACATGAATGTCGTTAATTGTGAGATATTTGTTTCTTGTTAAATAATTAATTAATATTCAAATAAATATTTATGAACCAGCCTAAAGCGCGATCACTCAGATAGAGTTCACTTCATTCACTCGGTTCAGGAGCAACACGACCACGTAAAATGTAAATAATGAGTTCCCTACCTAAGCCTATAGCGCACATGTAATCCGCCGCCTAAAAAGTAGAACGATAGGAAAAACCGTTGACCCAAGCAAAACGTATTCAGATTTCCTTGACCCGGTCGTAGCCTTTGTCTCTCTTCGAATTTGGGAGGGAAACGAGAGAATGGATAATGCAAAGTTGCTCGATAAAGGATACCCCACTTCCCCTTATCCTGTCACGTTTCGTGATAATAAACGAATCTAGAGCTTCGTCATTTCTCTCGGGAAATGACGCAAACTGATAGTGGAGATGATTTGAATCTCGCGCCTTATCTGAGGATTTGGGACTTGGTTCGATCACTTCGTTCTGGCTTGTGGAAGAGGCAGGAGTGATCAGTTTTAGTTCGCGCCGTGATGTGTAGTTGGAGGTGATTGGAGGTGACATGTGTTACCTTTCTGTGACTAACTTAGGCTTTCCCTTTAGCAGTTAATAGGCTGCTCGAACAAGTTTGTGCGTTGCTGGAAAATTGTGTGCGAGTGGTTTTGGGAAAACAGGTAACAGTGCGATCAAATTGTGTTCTTTGTGCGTGTGCTTATTCCGCTGCCAAACGGCATCATGTGTATCTATAGATTTGTGGCAGTCTTGCGCAACCAGCACATCACACCTGTAGTACCGATCGCTTCTGACCCCACCTGCTGGCTACGGAGTTCCCGGACGTACGGTGACCGGAAGAGGGTTGCGTTTGCCAATATCACGTCCTAGGCAGGTTGGCAAGACATCCGTTCGCCCTTTCGTGCGCCAATCAACGTGGAGACACAATCTGGTGGAAGTCCATCTGCAACGTCGAAGTTCACCCCCGATGCCACAACGGTCAAACCTCGATCACAAACCACGAGGCATCGACATCAGCGTCATCATCATCCATCGACGCGACTTCGATCAGCGGTGCACTTACTTGCGTAGTAGTGACCGTTGTGATTCCGACGACGACATTCCCGCCACGCCTCAAAGCGTAGGTACGCTGTAAAACCGTGAGTACTATCAGGCCTGATATAACATAAGACCATGCGCATGGCTCAGTTCTTCCCGCTACCGAATGACTACGAGTAGGTAGCGTGGCTACGACCGCAGAATTTTAGTGGCATTCTTTCGAATCGCGCTTGCGCCGAATGTCACCCTGAGCACACACACACTGTAGGATGAACACATCGCACGCACGCACCACACCCCCAAAATGAACAAAGAAGAATGTTAGGTAGAGAGAAAGGGAAAGCCCGTAGTACGTAGGCCTAGGCAATAGAGAGAAGAACAATATATGAGTACTCTAAAATGAAAAATTAAACTGTTTTGCTCCTTCCAAATGTGTTAGTCGATAATGGTAATGCAGGAGAAATAAATGCAGGAGAAGGTAATTTGAAACCCAAAGTCGCCTTGATGAGTTCGAACCGATAAGAAAGTCACTGAGAGGGGATACATGTTAATCGCGTCGTAATTCTCTTCTTTACTTTATTCGTTTTACTGGGGAGGTTGCCCCGAGATCAACCAAGACCACTCTCGAGTCTTGTACTGTTGGAAGGGTGGTCGTCTAAGTCTCCCAGTGATGAGAAGTCGGTGGGTTTAGTTTCCGTTATCAGCTGGATTCTTTTGCTATCACGTAGACTTTCCTTTTCCACGACTTTCAGGTCGTATAACCAATGAGGCCTTTGCCGAGACTTTGCGCTAGCCAGCTCGTTTCTCTTCCCACTTTTGGGAGTAATTAGACCCTTCCCTGAGGGTCTCAACGGCCGGGCAAACCGTCAACTGGTAGGTGGTCTCCGAAAGGAGTGGCGCATAAGCCACCTTACTTAAATCCCGGGAAACTCGTTAGGCTGGCCGGTTACAAGCACTTGACAGGAGATTCCGTTGTGAGATTCGATTAAATTAAAGGAATTTAAGAAATTTGATTTTAAGTTCCATGACATAATAAGTTTATTTCAATGTCAACCCGTATATGAATTTCTTAGTTACCATGTAAATGGTTACTTATTAAGTATTTACAAGGTCACTATTTGGTCACTATTTCCGTAATTTTAGTCACTAAAGTCACTACTATTATATCGCATCATCACATTTCGCATCGTTTCATTCCGCTTTAAGGCTCAAGCGCAATTACAGCGGAAGCGGAACGGCAGCGCGAAAAGCGGAAAAGCCCAATCTGAGTAAAGGCCCAAGCGCAATGTAGGCGGAAGCGGAACGGAAACGGAAACTTTGACAGTTGTCACAAATGACATCAAAAAGCCTAACCGAAGTCGATTTGGTTCTAACTAGTTTTCAATCCGACAAGTAGGCTTACTAAGATCGGGCTTTTCCGCTGCCGCTGCCGTTCCGCTTCCGCTGTCATTGCGCTTGAGCCTTAAGCCTACTTGTCGGATTGATAACTATTTAGTACCAAATCGACTCCGGTTAGGCATCTTGATGTCATTTGTGACAACTGTCAAACTTGCCGTTTCCGTTCCCCTTCCGCCCACAATTTGCGTTTTACTCGAATCCATGCGCTAGATGACAGTTCGAAAAAGTAGTGTAAATTTCTTTTCAATATGATGCACATAAATGGAGCGTCACATTTCATATAAGTTTACATTATATATCATGTAAAGTTCTGACACATTTCGTGCAATGTAGTAAGTATTTTATACAAAAGTCCATCTTTGTAAACAACATTGTTTGCAAGTTGCTCGGTTGCATGAAATAAAATACAAGT
Organism: Ochlerotatus camptorhynchus; assembly: GCF_037179485.1. Lineage (NCBI taxonomy): Eukaryota > Metazoa > Arthropoda > Insecta > Diptera > Culicidae > Ochlerotatus > Ochlerotatus camptorhynchus. The sequence continues at coordinate 29,857 of NW_027041053.1, forward strand.
CTACGTGAATGAATGCTTACATCACAATTAAAATTCAGAATTTTTATCTGTGTAAAGAGCGTACAAATTTAAGAATGGTTGGATTACCGGGGATCCACGGTACTGCGGAAAATTTAACAGCTAAGGAACTACCGAAGGCAAAGCTACCCGCTGTAAGTTGGTAAGTATATTATAAGCCGAGTTGTAAGATACTGAACTATGAAAAAAAAATCCTAACAATAGTGCATTTCCGGCCAATGTTTATTGTTGGTTGAGAACCAATTTACAAAAATCATTCAAAAGCACATCGATGGTTAAGCATTCGATACGATATTCCTGCTAGGGGATTGAAATGTTAAATTTCATTTCGAAAACTTATGATTAATCACCTTGATAGAGCTTACACGGTAACCAGCGTAAACACATTAATGTGTAAAATTTAACACATTTCGTGAAAAAAACGCTTCTTATATGCCTTAAGACTGATCGATTTTCCAAGTATTGACAGACGAATGGTGTATACACAGGCCAAAATAATCCCAACGTTCATGGTTTGAGCAAGTCTGTTTTCTTTTTTTAATTTTTTTGCACATCATTCATTCCTTCCAACCATCAAGTAATTTCTACCCATCCAAGCGCTTTGTTGCGAGTATTTAAAATTAATTATATGATTTGAGTAGTAGCTATACTGAAAATAAGAGAGATGTCGCCTCTTCATTGGTAGAATAATCATGGAGAATATCAGAAAATCCACGATTTGTGACTAAACATGCTTTCACAGAAGGAAACAAATTAACGAGTTTTTACCTTATCGCAATATTAATGTACTCCTGCTATTTTTGTGCATCTAAAACTGTTCATAAAGACGATAATGAATAAAACTGAAAATTTTCATGCATTTCCAAATGGTTTCCTACCATTCCCATACATTCGGAAGTGACTAGCCCTTTGGAAGTGTATGATGTCAAAAACAACAAAACATGATTAATTGAGTACATGGGACTTTACTTACTTTTGGCTTCCCACACTTTAGTACCTAGTTGGGTGAAATAAACTTTTTTTTCTTGATTTGTTTTCCGTATTGCAGCTCCCATACCCACCCGTCGTGATTAGAGATTTTATACCTCAGAAAACCCCGGCGGCACTTGAGATGTAAACTTAATTTTGAGTATTTTTTCTTACCGTGAGTTTAAATTTTACTCAACTGTGAGTTGTTTTTGATAGCCTTGTTACGCTCAATTAATCATTTTGTTCGACCATTTTCCACAGAGATGGCGCTGTTCCGCTGGTAGGAAGTGATTTAAATCCCCATATAGAAATTGAGAGAAGTGGGAATAATTCACTTTCGGTGCATATTCAGGTGAAAATAAGTGAACGACAACCTAAAGAAATTAATCAGGGACTTTGCGTTCAGTTTTTTTTTCCGGAAATTATTGTTAAACAAGCTACAATTAATTAAAACTGATTTTTCCCTATACAGTTTTACCTGCTTTACTACCAGTTCTCAGAGAGCCAAAAAATTCAAATTTGAGAGAGAGACTTTGCTCTCACAACCTCAATCTCTCAACATACCATGTATTTTGTTGATACTCGATTTGTGATTTCCCTTTCACAGATTATAAAAAAGAGTATCTGTCATTACGAAACATGTCTGGTACCTCTATATATGCATTTACTTTAACATTTGAAATCCCTTCTTTTTTACATATTCTGCGCAAAAGATAATTTATGCATACATACATAAAAATCGGTGTGAAATTCTGTGAGGGGTGAGCTATTTTGTGTGCAGAATGTGTAAAAAAGGAGGGACTTCGAATAATAATAATCTAAATGCATATATAGAGGTACCAGACATGTTTTGCACTGCAGGGTCCTTTGTGAACAATTATAGGAAAACAGATTGTGTGTAGTTTCTGATAGATGTCACCGCAAACAACAGCAGTGACATCTGATGGAACATGAATGCAGAAGCTTGACATAATTATTAATTTACAGTGTACTAGTCACCTTTCGCGTCACTAGAGCCGCTAGTGTCGGGAAAAATCGTGTCTTGGGATAATAGAAGAGTGAACCACATTGTAATTTATAATATTTTCTTTTTATTTAGGTCAAGTGCTCTGACCATACATACAAACGAGACTTCTCCTTTGTATTCCTATGAATCCAGATTCAATATAAATGCAAAACTGATGGGCAATCCAAGTATTTAATAGGAATACTTTACTATGTGAGTTTGTCAGCTGTCAAGTGCCGCAAATCAACAATAGAAACAAAATCTTGTAAATCATCCTTATGCTTTCGATGTAATTTTTACGTCATTTTGGTATGCATATTAAAAAAATATTATTCTATTTTTGTGTGTATTTTTGTGCAGGTTCACGACACACTTTTGTTGTGGGTCCATACAGTCCCTTTGTTGAAGGCAAATCATATGATAGATGGGACATTTTGCCGCGCATTGTTGAAAAATCTACGATTAAGGAATAAAATTGTTTCTTAGCTTCTAATTTTAACTACCACTAAAGAAAAAAAAACTACAACTTATGTTTAACTTCCAAAGTAACGGATGTACGCGATTGTTCCGTTAATTATAGAATAAAAATGTTAAAAATATAGCATATTATATCTGATTACCCCCTGCAGGCATGCGTGGATCTGGTATGCTCGGGTTTGATGACAAACCGGAAACAGAAAAAAAATTAACACAACGAGCGCAAACACGCCGCATATTACGCAAAAAAACCTTCGTGATTATAGATGATGAGACGCACGTTAAATTAGACTACATATAAAACTCTTCCAGTACTACACAATACGCAAGGGGCTTCTAAGGTGCACTGGACTCATTCTCATTATTACATTTCTACTCCTAAACATTGGTATCTTGCAGAGAGGACTTACACTGTTTTTCTTTAAAATGATTCAAAAAGAATCCTTTCCCATACGTTCTTCCGCATGGTTCTCCCAATGGAACCGTCGCCGTCAGTTGGATGTTTCTGTTTTAGGCCAATGTTTCTAGATCTAGTTTACTTGAAATAATTTCATTCCATGTAAATAGAGTAAAACTTTCCCATTCATCCCCGTCTTCACTATGGCAAAGCAATTCCTCAACCCTTGCCTTCTCAACTGATGCCTCTTCCGTGTTGACCGTGCGCACGTTCCAGTGCAATCAAGCTTTATGTTAGGTATATGCAAAGCATCACTAGAGCTGCTAGAGTTTTCTAGAACGGGACGAGCGAGAAGCCAATTTGCAAGAATGCATTTTCTTTGAAATATTTCCATGCAGATGAGAGATGGCTGCTTTGCCGTGTTGGAGAAAGCGTAGCAGACGATGCGCTGGGGCGCTATTTTATGGATTTTGGACCGTCGAATTTAAAATTCAACATTTGAAAAAGCTATTTCCTTGCTCGGAACGGGCGCACAGCGAAATAATAACGAGCAAATGATAGCATGTCAGTGATAAAAACAACATTTCTCATATACGGTGACGGGTGGGGTGTCTTAATAGAGGTGGCAGACATTGTACGTTGTTTGGAAACAGAGATCCAATGTGCTGGTTATGTCCTTAGACGGATATTGCTAAAAGTGAGAAAATGTGTCAACTGGCTAACCGCATTCTTTTCACCACTCGTAGAACTGGGAACACATCGAATGGGACAGCCACAAAGAGTTTGGATTCTAGGATGAAAGAAAACTCATTTTTCTTCTGGTAGCAATTTTTCTTCGCTAGATTTATGTGTCATAAGAAAGCAGAGCAAGATTGGCAATGTCTGGGAAATTGTCAGTCAACTTGCCATTCATTTGGAATGATAAAAGATGAAGCATCTTTATGGACAATCTGGATTTATTTAATCTATTGTAGGATTGCTGCATTGATATGCGTTTGAGGTCTATTGTATGCTACTCAGGATCTCTGAGTTCAGGAACTCTCGTCATTAAGGGCATTGGCAAACGAACATATCAGTGCCAACGTTTCAAAGGGGCGTAGTTGCTTTTGTAAACAATCACTTTATTCGCCGATTTCACGCACATGAAAGCTCACCCAATCCAAATTAACAATGCCAACAGGTAGAGGAAACATTATTGTATGGTAGAGCACTACTTCGGCCTAATCGCCCATTTTAGGCCTATCGAGTAGAAAACTTCAAATAAATCCATGATTTCAGAGTTATGAAGGTTTGCACCCATTATTCCCAAAAACAAAAGAAGCGCTCCGACCGAATCAGTTTTTATCTTCATCCGATAGGCCGAAGTGAATTAATTGGCTTTTCAATGGCGTTTGGCGTCAAGAAGCAGTGTTAGACTTTTGACAATATCTCAACGATTGGTTTCTCTTTATCAAATCTTACGGTACGTACGGAAAGGTAAATAAATTTGGAAGCCATCAGTAATAATAACATTCTTTTTTGTGCTAAACTGCGCTAGACTAAGCAGACTAAGTGCGGGTTGTGCTTAATACGCCGGAAATGGGGTAGTTAACCCTACCTGTTGGTGTCAATTATTTTCATGACTGAGCTTTTCTTCGCAAGCAATCGACGGTTAAAGCCATTGTTTACAAATGCAGTTACACTCCTTTGAAATGTTGTCACTGAATATTCTTTACAGGTAAAGTGCCTTAAAGATTCGGCCATTTATTCTTATTCAATTATAGCCTCTAGTTTTGACCCTATGTATTTATTTTTGTAGATTTATCGGTACAATGCCAATAAATAATCTATCTTGATAACTACAGTGAAACAATATTGTAATTAAGGGCATGTATATTTATTAGAGATAAAGCTTGTTTCAGAGAGAGCTGATCAAATTGGGAAAGCACCTAGATTATTTCAATTTAAATTTATGTATAAACGTAGATTTCATATAGTCGTATAATATATACACACACGTGCATTTTTCTAAAGCTCTAGATATAAAGGCCTATTTTGCGCCGCAAGTAAGTTAAGGTGATTCGCTGTTACTCGTGAGGTGACTTCCAAATGATTTGCATGGAGAGTCACCTCACTAGTGACAGCAAGTTATCTCACCATACTCGTGGCGCAGAATAGGCCTCTGAGTTTTATTAAGTGTGCTTTATATATTGGTTTTATTAATGTAGCTCTGGGCATAGTGACATCGATATCCTCACAATATTTATTAAAGCTACATCTTATCCTTTTATTACGCGGGTACATTTATCAATTTCCTTGTTCTGTGGTAAAGTTAGACATTATTTGTAGGTGCCTCTTCTGGTTCCTTATGATGAACAAATGTATCCGTCATCTGTTGCTGTTTCATAGAGAAAAGCTTCAGCTTCAAAATGGCATGCTTAGTTTTAAAATTGGTACGAGGTAAGCTTATGAAAACTCATTTCGTCGGAAACACAACATATGGCGGTTGATTTCAATATACCCGCCATAAATTCTAAACATTCCAAATTAAATCCCTAACGTTTTCCTTTCAAATGGTATGCAAACATTAGGATCTTAAGCATACTTTTTAAATCTACTTTTTAAATAAACTTGCAAAAATTGATATTTTTCTTAAGCTGTTCCAGCCCATAGTTAGCGAGAGGTTCATCGATTCCACATCCTGTAGCAGTATTTGTCCATGTTCATAACAAGAGTTATGTCTACTTGGGCTATCGAGCTAGGTATCGAATTCTCCTCGGAGAAAACTGAGTAGGTCGTTTTTTCTAGGAAGCATAGCCCAGCACAACCGAAGCTTCAACTTTTGGGTAAGCCGATCACTCAGTCCATGTCTTTCAAATATCTTGGGGTCTGGTTCGATTCCAAATGCACCTGGAGATCCCACATTGAGTATCTGAGACGAAAATGCCAACAAAGGATCAATTTTCTCCGAACAATTACCGGAACGTGGTGGGGAGCTCATCCGCAAGATCTTCTAACGTTGTACCGGACAACGATTTTATCGGTTTTGGAGTACGGTAGTTTTTGCTTCCAGTCGGCGGCTAAAACTCACATCATCAAACTGGAACGTATCCAGTATCGCTGTCTTCGTATCGCGTTAGGATGCATGCACTCGACTCATACGATGAGTCTCGAAGTGTTGGCGGGCATGTTGCCACTATCGGATCGGTTTTCGGAATTGTCCCTCAGGCTCCTCACCCGTTGTGAAGTTATGAACCCACTGGTAATCGAAAACTTTGAGAAGCTTCTTGAGCTAAACCCTCAAACTCGTTTTATGTCATTGTACTACGTGTACATAACTCAGGATGTCAGCCCTTCACAGCATAATCCCCATCGTGTATGCTTCTCCGACTTCGGCAATTCAGTTAGTTTTGATTTATCTATGACGCGGGAGATTTGTGGAATCCCAGAACATCATCGTTCCATGATTGTTCCGTCAATTTACGCTGCAAAGTTTGGCCAAGTTGATTCCGCAAGATCGTTCTTCACAGATGGATCACTAATAGAGTCGTCCGCTGGTTTTGGTATTTTTAACGAATTTCATAGCGCCTCTCGAATGCTTCAAGCTCCTTGTTCCGTATATGTTGCTGAACTGGCGGCAATATATTATACGCTAGAAACGATCGCCTCACTTGCACCAGATCATTATTTTATTTTTACGGATAGTCTCAGTTCTGTCGAGGCTATTCGCTCTATGAGGCCGGTAAAGCACTCCTCGTATTTTCTCATGAAAATACGAGAGCTTTTAAGTGCTTTATCTTTAAGATCTTTTGTCATCACCTTTGCATGGGTCCCATCTCATTGCTCGATTCCGGGCAATGAGATGGCTGACTCACTTGCTAAGGTGGGCGCTATGGAAGGCGATATTTACGATCGACAAATCGCCTACGATGAATTTTTCTTCATTTATCGTCAACAGTCACTCGTCAGCTGGCAGAATAAGTGGAGTGAAGGGAGTTTGGGACGATGGCTATATTCGATCATCCCTAAGGTGTCGAAGAGTCCTTGGTTCAAGGGGTTGGATGTGGGTCGAGACTTCATTCGTCTGATGTCTCGCCTCATGTCCAATCACTATTCGTTAAACGCTCACTTATTTCGTGTTGGGCTGGGAGACAGCAATCTCTGTGAATGTGGGCAAGGTTACCAAGACGCCGATCACATCCTTTGGTCTTGTGCTGAGCATCGTGGAGTCAGATCTGAGCTGTGCGATTCCCTTCGGGCTCGAGGTAGACAACCTAATGTTCCAGTTCGGGATATTTTGGCTAGACGTGACCTGGAGTTTATGAAACTCATATATGTTTACTTTAAGAATACTAACCTTAGATTGTAAGTTTGATTAACCTTGTGTTTAGTTTGTGTATTGTGCGTGTAGTTTTTTTTTTAATGTTTGTTTTCAAGATGAATAGAAATAAGTTCATGTTTTAGGATTAATTAAATATTTGTATAATAAATCATATTTCAAACCTCCTTCTCCCTTTCCCCACCCAAAAAATTGTAAATCTCCACTAACCTCGAGACGACCGCGAGTAATCGGTTCAATTCCTTTAACTCTAGATTTAAGACAATAATCATGTATAATGAAAATGATAACTCGGCTCTGTAAAGTTTATTCGATTGAGCCTGTACAAATAAATTAATATAAAAAAAAAAAAAATAACAAGAGTTATCGAATGAGTATGAAAGAAATATTTTTTAAGAACCTCGAACAAAATGTGCCCGGTTTCAGTGAGAATTGCTCATAAATTTAAAAAAAATCCTAAATGAGATACTTGTGGAACTTAAGAAAACTGGAACAGTGTGGATTATTTTTCACCAAAGTGAACCACTTACGATTAATATGTCAAGTATGATTAGATCCATTTTAAACGTATATGCTTGAATTTGAAAATATGCTATTGAATGTCTGCTACAATTATACAGATTAGAATAATTTTTCAACAAAATTGCTGTTTTTGCTCAGTAAGCAAAAATGGTCATCGAGCCCTTTTCAAATTAGATTAAATTACAAATGTTTCGTCCATTGATTGATCAGGACGTTGGGTTATCCAGTCAACTCTATGGATCGTAGATTCCTCCAAGAGGGTAACGATTACGGAGACTCGGACAAAAGAACTAAATAAAACCCCGGATTTACTGTGATCCGAGAGGCAGCTTGCCTCCTCACAGATTTGTATTCAACTATATTTAGTCACAGTACCTTTTGGGTTTTTATACCTTGTCATTATAATTATCTTTTGTATTAATAATAATCCCATTTTAAAATAAAATGAAAGACGGAACATAATTACTAGCAGTGTAATACGACACTAATCCTTTACAGACAGAACTTTGCACATTCTTCTGCTGCATGGGGATTGTCTAGCTTAGCCTTCATTTGACGCTTCAACTAGAACAAGAAATGAAACCTAACAACTCGGCCCCCAAAACGAATGTTTTCAGTAACACACGACTTATGATCTAGTTGTTGTTATTATTATTCAAACCCGGTAACAGTGATGATACGGTGGGATCTACCTTAGCTCAGTCGGTAAATGCACAGTTACAAAGCAAGACCATACAGAAGGTGGCTGGGTTCGAATCCCGGTCCGGTCTAGGAATTTGTTGGGTTGGAAAATCTATCGCCTTCCATGGGCATAGAGTATGATTGTACTTGCCAAACAATTATACTATTTCAAAAAAGATACAGGCATCGAAAGCTCTAACTAATAACTGTGGATGCGCATCTAGAATATTAAGTTGAGAGCACGCAATAATCTTATATGAGATAAGCAATAAGCTGTTCGGGACATAAAACCACTGCGACCAGTAATTTGATCTATTGTAGTATATCCCGTCTGTCAGTCAAAAATTTATTCCTCAGCAACAAAATTAAGCAATGACACCAATAATGACCATGCATCAGAACCCTAGTCCAAAGTACTTTAAGATTAGGCATCACATAGATGAAGACTAATTAATTCATTTTTTCCTTGTTTAAAGATCATCCTCGGTCCAACCCGAGGACTTATCACTATTAAGGTTCAATTTACTTTGATGCATTTTCGAAAAATTCGAATTCAGTTTTTTTCGACGCATCATTTCAGATTGCAAAAAGCTCGCGTCATTTTGAGTAAAATAGCAAAAAGAATAGAATGGCACGACCTTTTTGCAATCTGAAATGATGCGTCGAAAAAAAAACAGCATTTGAATTTTTCGAAAATGCATCAAAGTAAATTGAACCTTAACAAGGCATAAAAAGTAACAAGGGCTAAGATATTTTCCTTCGATTACTGAAAAATCCTGTTCCCCTAGTTTAAAGTAGTCAGGACTAGGTATCGCTGGTAGATCTTACATCCCGTGCTGCCAGGAACTGAATTTACGATCTTCTGATCAGTATCCAGAAACGGTTACCATGAGGCCAACGAACCCCATACATTAAATACAATACACGAAAGTTTGAATCAATGGACGCAGTAGTTTAAATCCTCCAACAACAACAAATGGATGAGTTGCCATTCAAACCAAGCGACGGTGATGACGATGACAACTGTCTAGCAAAACGATGCTTTAGCAGGAAAATGGCAATAGAGAAACAAAATTCCTAGTAAGATTACTATCAAAACAAGTTAACTTTTTCGCTTCTCGGTTTCCACAACAATACTGAAAAATAATATGGAAAACAAACCAGGCTGCCAAAGAAAACAAGCGCAAAATCATTTTCCGATTTCACGCCCATCCCCATCATGACGATACACAAAAAATGCTTCCTCAAGAAAAACCCCTCTGGGTTCGAGGAACAACTCAGGGGCGAGTTGAATCATCAGAAAATTTGCGATCATTCGTTTGATCCATGGTGGCTCGAGGAAACACCCATACCGGCCCCTCATCAATCAATAAAGGAAATGCTAGACCCAATTCGTACCTTCCTCAAAATTTTCCTTTGCTCGCTTTCTACTTTCTATATACAGGGTGCGTGACGAATTTTTGCAGTAAATGACATATTTGATAAAAAATACACCAGTTAGTTATTCTAGCAATGGATTTTGTACGATTTATTTTCTTTCGCAACATATGGAAGTTGTAAGAAAATTTATTCAAAAAAATTGCCTTCCCTTTCGACGACTGTAGTTAGACGCTTCCGGAAACTGCAGTATGCACGTTTTAAAATGTTTCGATCCATAGATGTCATCACTGCCTTGATTTTAGCTTTTAGAGACTTAAGTGTGGTGTGAGGGGTTCTATTGGTATCCCGTTGGATGAAGCCCTATACAAAATAATCCAACGGATTGATATCGGGACTGCTTGGGGCCAAATTTCTTCCTCCCAAATTTACGAAATATTTTCCGTAAGCCATTTCTGTGCTTTATTAGCAGTATGAGCAGGTGCTCTGTCTCTTCACTTTCCCAAGCCTTTTTTAATATTATACACTGTTCTTTCAGACACATTTACCGACCGAACTATTTCTTTCATGCATACTCCGCGCAACAAAGCGACAACGGCAGACAGATTGCTCTCTTGTTACGACATCTTTACGTTTACTCAACATTGTTTGTTTAAATCTTACACCTAACAGTATAAGCTATCCAAAGCTGCCAAATATATCTAAATCATGATGCACAAGCATGAGAAATTACTATTTGAAATTTACTGCAAAAATTCGTCACGCACCCTGTACAATTTTCACACTGCCGTACTATAACGGAACTATCAATTCTATACTTTCATCTACCCATCTGTCGTATGAAATGATAATTTTATGTCTGATATTGACGTTTACCATAATCAACTATATTTTAATAATGTTATTCGTCTTTATGAATAAAACAATTTGACAATATAAAACAATAGTTGCAATTTCCAAACCTAGGACTGGATGTCTTCCTTCAAATAACAACTGAAGTGCGGTAAAAAATCGGTAGAACTGTTTCAAACACACAGTTGGTACTTGAGCGGGTCGGTTTTCATCTCTTTTTGCCAGTGGTGGCGGGGTTGGGGGGACACCCCTAACCACCCCTCTCCAAGGGGGGAGTTTGGTAAAGAGAGATAAAAAAACCGATTTGTACCTTCCTTAAAAGTTGTCCTAGCTCGCTGTTCGCTAAATGCAATCTTCACACTACCGTACTCTAACGGAACTATCAACTCTATGCTTTCATCTACTCCATCTATCGTATAAAAATTACCACTACAGTCTGTTATTTGAAATAAGCATCTTCAACTAAATATAAAACAGAAAAAGCGACAGTGAGTGAAACAGAATTTAAAAGTAGTCATAATTTTCTCTATTGGATTTGAAATTGATTCGATGTTTCTCCAAATTCAAATGCTTATTTTACCGCAGCGAATGCCCGAATAATTACATCGCTTATGGTACCCATATACAGTTTGATGGAATCTTGCTCCTCTTACGGAAGTTTACCTGAGCAAGTAATTGTGGGCAGCATTTTAATGTTTCGCTATGAATACAAATTGCTGCATTTTCTTCTGCGTTCTAGCGTATCCAGGTTTAATAACATACATAGCATAACGGCTTGAGGCTACATCATGTTATAATCAGAAATGAATAAGTTAAATTTTAATTTTTGTCATTTTAAGGACCTCCCTATTTACACCTTCATCAAAATAGGAATTCCCTTAGCTCAGAAGGTATAGGCACAGCTATAAAGCAAGACTATGCTGGGCGGCAAGGTTCAATTCCCGGTCCTGTCTAGACATTTTTGAAAAATATCTTGACTTCTCTGGGCATAGAGTATACACAGATAAAAATTCTGAATTTAATTTGTGATGTAAACATTCATGCACGTAGACTTGTATTTCATTTCACGCAACCGAGAAACTTGCAAAGAATGTTGTTTACGAAGATGGGTTTTTGTATGCAATATTTGCTACATTGCATAAAATGTGTCAGAACTTTACTTGATATATAATGTAAACGTATATGATATGTGACGCTCCATTTATGTGCATCATATTGAATAGAAATTTACACTACTTTTCGAACTGTGTAATTGTACTTAACACACATTATATACTAATGCAAAAATGGTACAGGCGTTGAAAGCTCTCAATTATCAACTGTTAAAATACATCTAGAAGTTTTTAAGGGCCGGCATGAAATCTCAGCAGGGGCTTAAAAAAGCCAAAAAATAAGGGGAAGATTATAAGTAACAACTTTACAGAAGACACTATGCTGGCAAAGTTGCAATTTCTAGGTCAAAATATTTATTTCCACCTCATTTTCATTCTTTTTGGAAAGATGCACCATTTATCTACCATTTGTTTTGAATAAATTGGTTATACAATTATACTGAAAAGTTATGTTGATAAAATGTGTTTTATTATTTTTAATAAAATTAAAAAGAAGGGGTTTTACTTCGAAAAGAAAATTCTATCGTAATGACATTTAATCTGAACAGAATTTTCAAAGCTTTTGATGGAGTTTACCCTTGAATTTTGGCCAAATTTGATTGAAAATCGTGAAATACACCATGAGAACATTTAATTAAAACATTGATTTTACCAAAACTGTGCTACAAAACCTAAATCGATCTGTGAATTAATTTATGATTAAAACAAAAATAAAATTACCAGACTACTTTATTATTCAACATTAACCCTCTACTACTCAAATTAATGTTCTGATTTTTCGAAAATTCAGCAAAGTTTTTCTATAAGGCCTTAAAAAAAATATAAAACTGGTATAAAATATTTTAATGCATGTGCACAGCTAAAAATTATGAATTTTAATTATGATGTAAACATTCATTCCCGTAAACTTGTATTTCATTTCACGCAACCGAGCAACTTGCAAACAATGTTGTTTACAAAGATGGGCTTTTGTATACAATATTTGCTACATTGCATGAAATGTGTCAGAACTTTACATGATATTTAATGTAAACGTATATGATGTGTGACGCTCCATTTATGATGATGAACAGAAATTTACATTACTTTTTCGAACTGTGAAGGTCAGTATCCAGTTTTGGCGTAACCTACGAGTATCTGTGAACGACGAATCTTCAATGACTATTTTTAATAATAGGTCTGCAGATTAATCAATACAAAAATAAGATGAGTCAAAATTTACAATTTATAGAATATTTTTGTTTATGAGTTGAGTGAAAAATCGATACATTAATGCATACGAGGAATGTTTATCTCAGGTTTCAGTAACCTTATTGAAATCAACACACTGTTGTATCTGTTATATATCTGAAATCTTATCAATAAAAATAGGCAGGCGCAACTGAAAATAAACCGAAGGCTTCTATAAACTTCACGAACCACTATGTTTTAGACAGTTATGTTTAAAGCTCCTTACCTCAAGAACTGTTAATTTTTAAAGCTTCTTGACGTTCTTCCTTGCAATATAATGGGGAAACCAACGGTCTCCTAAACTACTGAGACAGAGAAAGAAACGAAATTGACAACTTTCTGTAGTGCCTCGCTCGATGGATAGTTTTATATTGCAAGAACACTCAATTCACCACCATTACCATCGACGGTCGAGGCCAAGCCAAGTAGAAAGTGGCAAAAGACCAATAATCATTAAAAATGGATATTCGTGTCTGCACGGTTGGCCGGCGTCGTTTTATGCAATCGTGGCTCGGATCTCACATACTTGATCCTAGCGTGGTAAATTAATATAATTGAGCTGCTGGCTTAACCCTAGAGCAGAGCTTAGAGTGTAGAGAAGACCAGTTTTCAAATAATTTATGTCCAATTTACGATAGTATCTACGGAGGAAGTGATGCAATATAATTTTGAGAAAAGTTTATTTCTGAAACTTTTTTGTAGTTAGGATTTGATGATCTTGAAAATGAACATTGGTTTAAAAGATAAACTATCCTGAATAGCGTTTTACAAAGTTGATTAAATTCGCCGTAGAATGTTTACCCTCGACTAGCACAGTGGCAATGAATGCAAGTTCATGTGTTCGGATCTTCCGAGCGATTTGATATTACCGGCAGAATGGAAGATTAACGGCAGGCAAGTTCACAGATGCTCCCAGAGATGGTTTTAGTACTTCTCGCTAGTCGCTGTCGCTGGTCGTTTAGCAAAGATGGTAGGTAGGTTGGTAGGTATTACGTTTAATTTATAGCTTGAAGCGTAACATTTAGCTAATATTGCAGGAATTAATTCTAATCAAAGCCAACGATGGGAAGATGTAATTTGAGTCCTCTTCAAAGCTCGCCGTAGATTTGCCTAATTGCGAGCTCATCCTGGTGGAGATTAACGGGGCAAGATGATTTATTCACTTTCTAGCGTTTCTCTCCGTGTTGTGTGATAATGATGATTACCTACCGTACTTTTATTATTGTATAATAATGTGGCATGCATGCGTCATAGGCGAAATTAAGGATAGATTGTGTTGTGGGATACAAAATGGTGAGCCAGCTGCTTGCTGTTTCCGGTTTCAATATTATTCTTACGATGACAAAAAAATACCAGTGGAAACATAGACGGACAACACTATTGGCGTAGACTGGTTACGGTTGTCATTCCCACAATATCTTAGTATGGTGGTGCTGAGAGCATACAGACATGGTAAAAATAGATTAAGATGTATTTATTCGCCAACGCTAATACCTGTTCCTCAGAAGATAAGGAACAGTTTAAGGCGACGTTTGTTCTTTATATTGAGAGCATCACCGTACTAAGCGGATGGTGAAGGTGGAATTTCCCGCTCAAAAGGTCCTAAGGGGAATTCATTTTCACTTAACACGTGACATGCATCTGCAAGATAGAAAATATATTTTGGAAACCGTTTGATCGATTACATACAATAACACCGAAGTGAACTTCAACATCAAAACAATTTTGCGGATTTTCGTCTTTTGCTCTGAGCGATGCTTTAGCAATCCAACATTTATTTAAAAAAATACTTGTGCTGGTCAATGATCCAGTAAAGGTTGATAAATCTCGTGCAAATTTTCAAATAGACTACATCGATACATTTTCTGAATCGACTTTATCTTTTGTTACATTGGCACCAGCACTAAGCTGAAGTGCGCTACTCGGACTAGCGACTTCCGACATCATTAGCGAGATTAGAGGTATTGGGAGACCAGGATGGACCTATTTGAAATCAAAAAGTTAATGACAAAAAGCTTAAGTTTTTTTGGAACACCCTAAGTCAATTCCGAAAACTTACTCTCTTACAAAGTTGCTTGAAATTCCAAACAAACATTGAAAGGTGAATAAGAGCTTACACAGCTAAAAAAAGTAGTGCAAATTTCCGTTACTATGATGCACATAAATGGAGCGTCATAAATCATACAAGTTTAGATTATAGATCGTGTAAATTTATGAGACATATCATGGAATATTCCATATATTGTATGCAACTGTCCACTTCTGTTTGCAACATTTCTTGGAAGCGGCTAGTTTACGTGAAAAGGAAATTTACATATATGAATGTTTGCATGCATGGATGTATACATCGCCAGTAAAATTCAGAATTTTTTGGTGTGTATATGGTAACAAATATGCTTCTTCAGCTAAAAAATTGCTAATTCAGCTTTTAATAAGCACACATTGTTGGGTTAACTCTTAACTCAGTTACAACTTTGCTGGACAGCATATATCTTTATTTTTAAACATATTAGAAATTAGAATATTCAAAAATAATTCATTAATTTCACAACCCTATTGTTTACAACCATCAAAATTAAGGGACTTTTTAAAAACATAAACTTCATCGAAGACGCCAAATGACTAAATATTAAAACAAAAGTACTAGAACATTTTTTTACACTTGTCGTTAGGGTGGCCCTCGTCATTATCGCTTTTTGTAAAGAAGATGTACTAAATTATATTTAAAAAACTGAATAAAATCGTGATGATCTGAATTAAATGAAAAAATTTTTATTTGATACATACCTATTATTTGTTAATATACTGTACCGTAGGACGGGGTGACATTGGGCTAAAATTTAAATTTTTCTGGAACTCCTGGAGACACCAAACGTCTAGATATCAAAACAAAAGTCTAGGACTACACCCAACCGAGGGATGTAAGATTCGCTTACAATTATGTGGGATTCATCATCAGAGGATGTTAGTGGAGACCGCATGAACCGAGGATGCGATATACCTAGTTGCGGTCCAATGCAAGAAAATTGGAGACCGAAAAATGTAGAGTGTATTAGTGAGGTAAATTAGTTATGTCGAAAAAAATAGGAATCCGATTGCCGACTGGATTCGAACCAAGAACGCTTCGATTATCAGACCTGTGCTTTCTCCACACCGAATTGAATTTCCATATACCTTTTATGTGTGAAACAACATAGTTTTTTGCAATTAGACTTCACAAATAAAGAACACCGTCACTGACGTCAGTGGATTGTATATTCCCGCGTGAAGGCGTTTTTGGTTTGAGTCCTCAGATGTCTGTCGAAGGCGAGGTCGAAGCCTCGGAGGGTCTAGCGCTCGGTCTAGCGTATACATCGCCGCCTTTAGTCTCTACATCCTCTTCCTGCGCGTCCTCCTCCTGCACGTCATCCTCCTGCAAGTCTTCCTCCTACACGTCCTCCTCCTGCACGTCCAGCAGGAACTGTGTAGAATTCACAAAAAAAAAAAAATTAATTTCAAACAAATAATATTTATTGTACTTACTCACGTTTGCCTCACGCCATTTAGTTATCGGACGGAAGATCACGGTTTCCTCTGATTTTAAAGCTTCTCCGAGCTCATCACGGCTGTTGGCTAATGTTTCTGTGAATGTTTTTTCGCTGAAAACAATCGAAAATAATAGTTTTATGGTAAATAGTAAAAGATAAATGAGATAAATAATTATTTACCTTTGAGAATGCTCAAGTTTTGTTGGAAGATGGAGACGATTTAGCACAATTTGTGCAAACTTATTGTCTGACGCCATATTAATAGTGTGCACTGAATTGAATCACTTAAACATTATGTGTGAAAACACATAACCTTCATCTATAAGATTCGATCCATAATTTTTATGGCAGCATACATATAAATAAAATTTGTCACGCATATACGTGTTATGGGGTAGCCTATAGTAGGTAAGGGGTTTATTATGAAAATTATGTTTACACGTATAAAAATAATGTTTTGAATATCTTATAAAAATTATGTGCACAGACAAAATAAACATTAAGTTTAGAATTTTATTAGTGCACTGCTCTCTCCATGCTCCTGAATATGGATAGCCTAAAAGCAAACATGAAGCACTCATTTTCTCGCATACTCGACTTCGTACACTCAAAAAATTCCACACGTCATCATCATGTGTCTCACACTTAATTTTGCGCATATTGTGAAACACATCCATTTCATGTGTGAATCTTATGCTATGAACCATGCCTGAACACTATAGATTTGAATTGTGACACACTTGGATTCTATGTGCCTCATATGGTGATATCAATAGCTTTGCACACCATAGTTCAATATTCTACAATATTCTACTTTATCGAATTCTACTTTACCGACTCTAAAAATGAATCGACAAATATATAAACAAAACTGCCAGAGGCCAGAGCTTTCACATATATTTTTAATGGGTCTGATTTGGGATTCGATCATGGACTGTTGGGGTATGCTGCTGCCGGAGTCTTCGTTCGATCTCACTGTGCCACGGTTGTTCTCATATATGATGCAGGTTGATAGGATAAAGTCACAACTCTTGTTATCGATGTTTAGCTTTCTGAGCAAGCAATTCACATCGTATTGAAATGCAAAACACTTTATATCCATATCTGTTTTGAACAGTAGCGTGATTCAATGGGCAATACACGTGAATATACTGGCGCCGCTGCCTCTGTCTTATGATACTTAAGGTGATACGGCACGTCATCCAACAGTGGCTGTCCCCGCAATCATTAAATAAATGCGTTTTAGTATGCGTACGAAAGACATCTTTCTACAAAATAGTAAATTATTGATTACATACTTTAAAAAATGGGCCTGAATTGTATGAATAAGATCTGGATACATATACCTGTTTTCACTAGCTTTTACTTATCAAAACCACACTTAAAACAATTACGACATGTGCTTCTACAAGTAGTTTCAAGTTAATTCTCTTTTAAAGACAATATTTACTTTAATAATATAATTTGCATCGTTAAAACCACGAGCCGCAAATAATTTTGTAAGCTGAAATAGGTTTGCTTACCTTTTTTCTACACACCGAATTACGAAGGTGAGCAATTCCCTACGAATTCGCAAATCGGTTTATTTTGGTATTTTTTTATTTGGTTGAAAATTTGCAGAAGCGTTCCTTATGACCGACTATGCCATTTTTCAACTTCATATCGCCAATTTGAATCTAGCCTTATTTTTGAAAATGGCCTATAGAAAAATATCAAGCATATATTCATAAAATTTTTACTCGAAAACTGTTTGCCCGATCGGTTTGGTGTCTTCGGCAATATGATTGTGGATGAGACTTTTAGAAAAAAAATATGCACTCTTAAAAAAATACCCTACTTTTTTTTTAAATATCAAATAAAACCTTAAAACATTTTTTCTCCAGAAATGATTTTTAATATTTTTTTATTTGTTGATATGTTTTAGGAGACAAAAAAATGCCATCTATTGCACTATAGGTCAACATGGAGAAATGTAGGACAAAAAAGCTATAATTTTTTTTTAAACTTAAGTTTTTGAAAAAAAAATCTAATACTTGGTCCAATTACTTTTTCGACTTTATATAATAAAAGTACTCCAAATTTACAATAAAAAAGCACATGAGTAAATTTTTCTAAGTCACACGGTTTTTTAGATGTAGCGGGTTGGAAGTAGATATTTTTAAAATGTTGGTTATTTTTGGCCATTTTTAAGTGTATTTCGTGGTTCTCCAGTTCCGCCAATATTTTTCTTTCGGAAAGATCAGAAAATTTTACAATAAAAATGCTCTTGGTGTAATTCATGTTGATCTTCGTAAAGCTTCGTCTACAATTTGGACTTTTACATCAACACATGTCAGGCAGCCTTCAGGTTCAATTGGTTAAACTTGGTGAGTTCGTTCCATTTTGTAAATTTTTATCTTTTCAAACCAGTAACGTTGGGAGATCACCTTTTTGTGGTGCGTTACTGGTATACATAATCCTTTTCCCTTTGTCCTTCTTCTTTTTCTTTCCCTTTTCTCTTTTCAGAAAGCGAGTAATAGCGCTATAGCCATAAGCCATAAAAGGCTAGGACAAGAGTTAGTGCTCATGTCCTAACCGTCAGAAGAAAATGGAGCACCACTTAACCTTTCTAGCTTTGATGCTTCCAACAACCAACCAATCATATAATTACCAAAATCGGAACGTACGTTTCATCCAATTTATTGGATTCTGAAGCATCGTGTTTATATCTTCGATTTAAACAGGCCCGATGTTTTCTGAATCATCTCGCCCCTTGAATGCTGCACAGTAGGCTTGGCCGTTTTGATATGTGTGACGCATCTTCGATGTGAAACATGTATCAAATAGACAAGAAAAATTATGGAGGTATATCCATCATTTTCCAGGATGCTTTTAAGAACTGGCTGTGTTGATGTTAGATTATATTAGATTAGATTAGAATCAACTACTATGATTACTTGACTTGGTTGGACTTGGTGGCTTGGCATATGCTTATTTTCTGTATAGGAAGGGTGTCATGGGGAGGAGGTAGGTCGTTAATATTGGACAATTGAATAGAAATGTAGTGATGGTTTCAATATTGAATGGTAAAAAGATAATCTTTAAAAAATGTCGAAGGTTGAAATTTACAGTAAGATAGAAATCACTTTTGCGTTAGCTTTCATTTTTTTATTAACTGATACCCGGAATAAAATAACCATACAATTGCCATAAAATAAAATACCATTACATCTTAATCTATTACCAACAATCGATCTTATTGTACGTATATTGTACAAGAAACTTTAACATATTGTAATTACAAAAGATGTATTGTATGAATTTTCAACAATAGAAAAACAATACGATTAATGGAAAATGGCTCAACTTTGCTCGGGAAAAGAGATTTTTCGTAAGGTTAAGATGCATAACAACAAATAATGTAACATTAACATGTAACAATGTAAATACAATGAATTCTATTGTATGGTTACAATACATCTCATAGTTCCTCTATGGTTCTTTTGTTTACTGGTTCACATTTGACCTAATAATAATGAATTCTAGCAGCTATGCTTACGGTAGTTGCGTTAGCGCATGATGTACACACACTACTACAATATCAATGATTATCATTCAAAGTGTTTTTGTTAAGTATGCAAACCCTACGGCTATGCTTAATCCATTGCACAACCCTGTGTGCCCCATTTGTCGACGCTACTGCTGTCGGACTATTTCCGTTTTTCATTTTACCTACCTATTACTGTACGAACAAAGTTCCATGAATAAAAACGCGTTTTTGAAATCGTTCTCTCTTAGTACTTCGAGTCTTTTATTTCGATCCGCGAAGGTCTTCCGTTGAATAATATCATTTTTATGTTACTTCATACGCGAAGTTTGCGATTTTCAGAGTTGGTTGGAAATGCTTACATGAAGCTTTAGTGTGGTAATTTATTGGCTAGAGAATGCTCTTTAGAAGAGGGTAGGTGGTTAGTTCCGTTAGAGTACGGCAGTATGAAAATTGAATAGATGTTGAAAGTGCGCGAAGAGCCATTAATGCGACAGTACAAAGTCAAACGCACACCTTTTTGCCTAACCCATTATAACACACCATCGACTGGAAATGCTCTCGCAACGTGGGGCTTTAGGTAGTGATGAAACGTCACTCGAACTATTCCACAGCCGCAGTCAGTAATGAGCAAAGGCGGACGCACATCAGACCATCCATTTCGTCAATTTTCTTTAATTTTCTATGCATCGATCTTCAAAGCCATTCATAAGAAAAATCGATAGCGATCGTCACCATTTCATGAATAATTGTAAAGATGCTAAAAGTCTAATCGTGATTCGTTTATAAAGATCTTTCTCAAAATATTGCTACGAATCGTTACCAATGTTAAAATATCGATTGTGTTGCCAGATCAAAATATCGATTTCTGTTGTGAAATCAAAATATCGATACATGATTTTATTTGTGATTTTTTATCTTCATAATTTCTAGTTTCGATCCAATGCCATCTGGGGTGTACTGATTTCGTTGTTGGTTGCTTATCCTTGGGTCCACGGCTGCTGTTGATGAGCTTATCAACGACAGGCAAACACACTCTAGTATGTGATGTATTGAAATTTCTGTAAATCTTTTCATACATGAATTCAATATTTATTTGTCATAACCATCAACCAGTCAGCCATGTTCAAAGTACCGATGATATCAATATTTAAATATTTATTGATGAATATTTGCAAAGAATACTAAAGTCCATGTGACACATCGAAATTAAAAGAAATTTAGTATGGCACCTTTATAGATTACTATCATATGACCGATGAAGAAATAATCTTAAATATAAGTATCGATCAATAAAGATTTTTAAATGTGTACATCGAAATCATAGAAAACTCAAAGTAAAGAATTGCCGACATAAATCTTATTTCTGTATAAAGAACTTTGAAGTAGTTTCACGAATGGTTGGTCGGGATACTTCAAATCTCGGCGTACATCGTACGGGTTAGGCAAAAAGGTGTGCGTTTGACTTTCTACTATCGCATTTATGGCCCTTCGCTCATTTTCAACTTCAATTTTCATACTGCCGTATTCTAACGGAACTATCCACCTACCCTCTTCTAAAGATCATTATCTAGCTAATAAATTACCACACTAAAGCTTCATGTTAGCATTTCCAACAAACTCTGAATCATTATCAATTCACTGAAATTGTAGGCTTCGTGATCGTACCAGCAATGGTGTCATGCGCAGTTCAGGCGTATTATGTGCACCTTATAGCGAATTCGTTTATTATTCAGTTCCAACCTGGATCGGGTATCAAGATTGAGTCTGCTTGTTTTCTGACAAACGTTGGTTTGCTCGTTTGTTTTTAAAACCTAGCTCAGATTGAGGTTCGCACTGTCAAAAGGTTCGGTTTCGCACTGGGCTCGCTTTGCACTTCAGCCGGTGAAACCAAGCATGGGAAAAAAATGATACATTTTGAATTCATTACGCACTCACACGCATAAAACATCAGAAATGAGCAGTACACGGAGATGAAAAACTACCCAAAATTCCTCAATTCCCGGGTGCAGCCCAATAATTCAAATGTGAGTAAATCGCATGGAGTTTTGCAGATGTACAAAAGTGTGCGTGAGACCGCGCGCTACCTTTTTAAGTAGTTGTGATATTGCGATACCTTTTTGTTTCTTCTTCTTCTTCATATAACTTAAATGAACATTCCCTATAAATTTGGTCCAAATTGGAAGAGGTCAATTTCATGTGCTGTGTACACTTGGCGCGGAACGACCAGTGATGCCACATTTTTTCAAAGTTCAATCTGTATTTTCATCGCAAAAAATCTTTTTAACCTGTATCTGGCTGACACAAATCTGTAAAAAAATCTGTATAATTTCTATACTATGGTCTCAGTGCGAATTTACGTAAATCTCCATTGAGCAAATTCATAGTTCAGAAGAAGTTTGTTCAATGTTTAGAATCATGAAAAATTACTAAAGTTTGCTTTCTAAAGAAATTGTCTATTCTAAAAATCTTGAAATCCTACAATCTTGATTTTTTGTAGTGTTTTGTATCTCTTTTACTGTCTGAAAATACAAAACATTAAGCACCAGTTGTAAGGGACAAATCTTTTTCCGACTGAAAATTCCCTTAATGAAGTAACTATCACAATTCCCTAGAATTTGATTTATTTATATCTCAGATTACGTAAACCTTTATCTGGACATTGGACATAACACAGAACTTTTACAGGAAATTTAGTCGAATTGCATGCAATATTCTTTATTTCTATAATTACGTTTTTAAATATAAACATATCCAGTTATTCTTCGACTCACAAACTGTAATCAACCACTTTGGGGGTTTTCAAAAATGGCTTTTTTACCGAGTTGACAAAATATATTTAATTAACTTCGTATTATATGCGACAGTTAGAAGATACTGAGAGGTTAGCACATATCATCGGCAAGAGACGTGCGTGTGAGAAAATTTGCGAAAAAATCTAAGGGCACCGGTGGGATTCGAACCCACAATTCCCATTCAGTACACGGGTGCCTTGCCAATTATACAACGGTGGACCTATGGTCTACGGATGTATTTGCACGTCTCTTGCCGATGATATGTGCTAACCTCTCAGTATCTTCTAACTGTCGCATATAACAAATAAAAATTGACTTTCAGTCGCTAACCTAAATCGAAAATTAATTTGATGATAAATCATCACTATGGCCCGGTGGTCGGAGGTGAGGCCAGCAGCTCATTGCTCTATTCATACTGCATTGGACATCCCGTATCCAACATGTGTGATGTAGAACAGAGACGAGTTGTGTTTGTTCACATCGACCGATACTGAGTGGTTGCGGTACAAGCACATATCGTCGGTAATAGACGATTGTTGTGTATTGAGAACGCTTGCGCAAAAAGACTAAGGGAGGGAAACGGATTCGAAACTCATATGTCATTAGCCAAATACATCCGTAGACCATAGGTCCACCGTTGTATAATTGGCAATGCACCCGTGTACTGAATGGGAATTGTGGGTTCGAATCCCACCGGTGCCCTTAGATTTTTTCGCAAATTTTCTCACACGCACGTCTCTTGCCGATGATATGTGCTAACCTCTCAGTATCTTCTAACTGTCGCATATAACAAATAAAAATTGACTTTCAGTCGCTAACCTAAATCGAAAATTAACTTCGTATCTGAAGGGGGAATAGAAAGGGAAACTAATATTCCTTCCAACGAGAAATCAGAACATCTGAACATCAGAAGTCCATTCGAAAGATTCCAAGTCCATCTGAAGCTAAAACAATAATAATTTACTTAATAAAAAATTCGATTTGATTGTGATGCTCAGATTGAATTCAAGCTGCTCAAAATGAAGAAACGATTATTTATCGGAATTAATAAATTAAAAAAAAAATAATGCAAAATATATTCCCTTTATTTGAAAAAATCTGTATATTTTTCAAAAATCTGTAATCTGTATATACAGATATCTGTATCAAAATATTGAAAAAAATCTGTATGATTACAGATAAATCTGTATATGTGGCATCACTGGGAATGACCCATATGGATGTTGGATTTTAGTGTTCGTGAGATCTCTCTATAGTAGTTTCCATTTAACACCAGCAAAAAACTATAAACAGCATATTCTACACTCATAAAATAAATCACATAACCATTGGAAAATATCCATGTGAATTTCACATAACTTTCATGTGATGCAATAATTGGAAATTGCAGCACTAAATCACGTGAATCTTATGTGTTCAATGAAATCTATATGATTTTTCATATAGAATTTCTTACGCTATGTGATATTCTGTTTGTTTAAATTCACACATTTAAATTGGTTTTTTTTTTCCTTGATTTGTTTTCTGTCGATCTTGTTTTCCGCGCTGAGCACCAATGCTACCGACGCCAGGGAGGCAGCTCCCACACCTGGACCCTACCTATTGACCCATCAACTCATGAACCGCGGACCAACGGCTTTACTTCCCATCCGAAGGAAGGCGTGATCAGAGATGTTATGCCTCAGAACATCCCGGCGGCGCCGACTGGGATTGAACACTGAGTGAGAGTTAATCACGCTTACCACTACACCACTGGCGCCGCTTAATAAATTGGTATTGACATGGAGAAAAGTATTATGATGTAACTGCGTCCGGAAATACTGCAAAACTGCTGTGGCCAATTCAACTGATTTAGCCGGCGCCGGTGGTGTAGTGGTAAGCGTGACTGCTTTCTAACACCCCAATGGGTCTGGGTTCAATCCCAGCCGAGGTCGGTGGGATTTTTCTGATGCATAAAAATCTCTGGTCACGTCTTCCTTCGGAAGGGAAGTAAAGCCGTTGGTCCCGGCCCATGGGTGCGATATCCTACGCAGGTGTGGAAGCTGCCTTCCTGCACATTCGGTTGCCGTCAATGGATGGCAATCGATGTCCGTCGGTGATTGGCACTAGATTGCGGAACAGAGACCGACGTTAAATAAAGGAAAAAGAAAAAAAAGAAGAATTCAACTGATTTAAATCACTGAGCCAAAAAATATCTCACTCGGCAATTTAAATCGTTAGCGTTCGGCTTTTAACTATTCAATCTGGTTCTCCCTCAGCAGCTAAAATTGTTCGGCTACCTTTCAGTATATCGATCACTCCTTCTACTGCGGTCAGTTGCGAGTCTCCTGCAGAGTCCAACCAAGTGGAAGAATTTACACTCGTTCGGCAATATCGAGGGGGGGCGACTCTATCTAAGATGCAGGAAATTTTTTGCTTTGCTGTTGTGAGGTGCACTCGCGCTTAATAGATAGAAACACGATTGATTGTGATTTTGAAGATTTTCTGCGCAAAAAGGTCGAGAACGAAGCGAGTAGATGGGTTTAGATGCAAGAGATAAAAAAGATTTTTCGTAGGTTGATCGCTAGTGTTACATTTTTCGACTATTTAATATCGAGATTTAGATGTGTCGCACCCCTCGGGCAATCTGTTTGTAGGTTAGGATGGCTATTGTGTTTCTGTTGAGCTCGGGCGAGCGAATAAATTTTCCCATGCATAGGTGAAACTTTTCGTGGTCTATTCCTTTTTATGGCTGAACGATAGCATAAAAGATTTTCTAAACCAGCTAGATAAGTAAACGGTTGTTGGGCCGGTCTTAATGTTGAAGTAGTTTCATAGCTCAATGTAACAACACTAGCAACACACATGTTGCAAAACGGTTGAGGTAACGTTTAGGTGACTTATTTCAGTCATAATCAAGTTGATGCGACTTTCTGCCACAGCTTTATGCTGCTTGAGCAAGTGTTTGGAATACAGTAGGGGGCGATCTATTTATTATGTCACGCTAAATTGAGGAAAAATTTAACCCCCCCCCCTTTCGTGACGTTTTTCCTATACCATGCATTGCTTGTCACAAAATCATAACCCCCCCCCCCCCTCTTAGAGCGTGACATAATATGTGCATCACCTTTAGGGTGTGAAATAAATAGTAAATGATAAAACTATTACTGTTTAATTTTTGTATCCGTTTGCTCAGCATATTGGAAGAAACTCAAGGAACAACCATCCTCAGAATCCCAAGGAACAAAATTTGATGCCCGGGAAGAACTAGTGCCGATGCCGAGGTAAAACCATCGTAAATGTTCGATCCCCACGATTATGGAATGGAAATAGTAATTTTGGGTTGACGTTACATAATATCCATCGCAAATGCTCTGCAATAAATGTGCTATAAGGGATACGTATAACATCTAATACCGAGTAATGATAATGATTGATGGTGCAAAAGAGATCAAAGCAAACACTACCGGGTCAGGTGAAACAAAATCATTCAATCCACATACACAGATTCACCTTTCACTTTTAATCGGTAGGCACTATTTCTCCATGTCTACCCGACATTATGTTGTGCCTTCCAGTGTCTTTAAGTGGGCAGAAAGGTTTCGTGTGAATGATGCAGGACCATCACTGGTTCCACGTGACAATGCCATCTGGATCGGAACGATGGAAATGGCTCCTTGCGGTGACGTTAGCGACAATTTCAAGTACATAATTCACTACGTAATCCTTCCCAAGCGCAATCGAGTCTCTACCTAGTATCATCTGAATGAAACAGAGAAGTGAAGTAAAATTAAATTGTTTCCTCTCTGGTTTGAGGCGATTGTGGGGATATCACATCACGGCATCCGACGGGAGAATTAGCATTAGTGGAAAACACACTGCTTCGGAAATGCTGATTTTTCACTCGGTTGTTGTGGGAACTAGTATCGGTTCGAAACCGTTGACAGTCCGATACAAGGTGACACTAATATAAGGATAGACTTTTTGCACTCCGTGCGTCATCGTTGGGTCGAACCGATTCTAAATGCCTATCGTCACCATCACCGTTTTGAGGAGAGGATCGTCGTCCGGGGAGCTCTTGACAAGGACAATAAAAAGCTCTGGCAATTAAGGCGGATAAGAGTTCTATCCCTGATGCGTCAATTTCCGCCAGCCATACTGGGCACGATGAAGTGACAACCACTGGCCTTTTGTAAAAGCCTGCGTAGGGTGTATTTTGCTGACGGTGAAAAGTGTTTTATTTTTCAGGAGGGATGATTCGCCATTTCAATCGAACGATATCATCCCACTGAGCTCCATTGGCGTTGGTGCGATCACCGACTTTTGTCCGGAATGTGGGAAAAAGTGATACATCATCGGGTTTGAGTGCCATTTTCCGAGGTATGAAAATTCAATTGATTGAAAATGACATGACGCATTGGTGGAATGGAGCGTAGAATGAAGGGCTTCGGACAGTACGCTAATGGGCTTACATTTTATCGCATATCGGCAACCAAGTGAGATTCTGTCAAAGCCGATTTGAATAGCAGTGTTTTTGATTTGCTGTATGTTTTCAGATGCACAACACTGTATGCTACACGCTAACGAATTTTGAACGTTTGCGGATTTCTATGAGACTCAATAATATACTATTAACAATTGTTAGAGAATATGGGTGCATTATATCTGTTCATTGCAATTGCGTGGCAGGTGTTAGCGAGACGTGCTCCCACGTGGCCACTTTTCTTCACGCCTTGGCTAACTTTGATTTTATGACCTCAACGTACAAGGTACGCTGTTATTACTGTTACAATATTTTTTTTCTTTATTTAAGAGGTTTAAGCTAAAGGTTACACCGTTTGGAAGTGATTTTTAAAAAATCTTACTACTTGGAAGCTAAAATAAGACTCTGCTATTTCAGAACTGAAATGGTTTTTGTAAATCTACAATTTCGAAAGCAACCTTGACTCTTCAAGCGTTCCCACGATGCGTTTTTAGTTGACTCTGCTGATAATGATTTTTTTTACATTCCTTTATTTAACATCGGTATCTGTTCCGCAATCTTCCATTACCTGGACCTGCGTAGGATATCGCACCTAGAGTGCCTGTACTAATACAGGCACTCTAATCGCACCCATTCAAACACACATGGGCCGGGACTAACGGCTTTACTTCCCTTCCGAAGGAAGACTTTACCAGAGATTTTTATGCCTCAGAAAAATCCCACCGACCTTGGCTGGGATTGAACCCAGGCCCAATGGGGTGAGAAAACAGTCACGCTTACCACTACACCACCGCCGCCGGCATCTGCTGATAATGTTTGTTTATGTTAACATTTCCGTATGCCGAGGGTATTTATGATGCGAAAGTTTCAGATTCGCTGATTGTTGTGATTCGTTCATGCGTTTCAAGTTCAATGTTGGCACTATCGACTGGATGATGCGTACGATGATGATTCACAGTTATTTTCGACGAAGATGTTGATGTTTTATATGCTGGGGATGTGGGATTAACTGATTGTTTATTATTTTGTAGATATCGTATGCTTTCCAAGTTCAATGTTGGTAATGTATGGTGGACCAAGACTCATTGGTGATGATTCACGTTCTCCTAAAAGGCGGATGTTGATATTTTGAGTGTTGGAAATGTGAAGTTGTTAGTTGATGGTGATTTATAGGCGGATGCTGACGATGGGTCATCCTTTGTATAGGGTGATGTTGTTAACGGACGAAATATGTTTGAATATAAATATTTTGCTGGCAAATCAGTTTGACCCCGTGTACGAGAATTTAAGTGTTGAGAACATAAAACGAGCATACGAGTACTTCTTCATCGCAAGCGCGCAAATTCAAGCAAGCCCGCTGAGTGAGGATTAGCCGAACAACGGCTTCGGTAATGAACCAATGCATCCACGCATCAACAGTAAATGTACCAAACAAAATGTCTCTCCTGAAGAAAATTTGCCATCCTCATGATTCAGAGTTTAACACGGAAGCAACTGCCTATGGGCGGAAAATCGAACTTTAAGCTAAGAAATCATTTAAAAATGAGTGAGGTGAGGTGAAATTTTTGGAGTGTGGAGTATTAGTAAAAACCGTACGTTGCAGCAACGCCAGATTCGATCATGCAATGCAAATGTTGTGGAAGAGCTGCGGTTGAATTCGAGTGCCTTTTTCGTCTTCCTAAAAAAAAAGTCGCTTCAACAAGCAGCTAGCGGCGCCAGTGTAGTGGTAAGCGTGATTACCTCTCACCCCAGCAGGCCAGGGTTTAATCCCAGTCGGCGCTGCCGGGATGTTCTGAGGCATAACATCTCTGATCACGGTCCCCGGTTCATGAGTTGATGGGTCGAAACACCGTTTGAAAAATTCATGTTAATTCCTGCGAGATATAGCGCACATAAAATTAAAGATAGATTTGGCACGATATTTCATGTAAATTTAAGCGCAATATCGCATAAATTAGCAATATAGTATGCAAGCTTGCAGACGATTTCGATGTTTAAAGGGTGATACGGTCAAAATTTGGTCAAGGGAAAACGCGTGTAAATCGGTGAAATCGTTTATTTAAAAAATCAAATTAAATTTCTTTTTCAAGTTCAATTAGTATAAAATTCAGGAAAAATATTCAGTTAGGCTTCCGCTTTTCCAAATCCGAATTGCCGGGCCTTACGCTTGACCCCTGCCATCAGATTTTGTACAGCCACCTTGTCCACCTTCTTCGCCGCAGAAAGCCAGTTTGCCTTGAACTGCTGCTCGCCCTTAGCAGTTTTTTTGGTCTTCTTTAGGTTCCGCTTGACAATAGCCCAGTATTTCTCAATTGGGCGGAGCTCTGGCGTGTTGGGAGGGTTCTTGTCCTTGGGAACCACCTGCACGTTGTTGGCGGCGTACCACTCCATGGCCTTTTCCGGCCAAAACAGTACGGAACAACCGTGTTTCTTCAGGAAAGGCAGCAGACGTTTATTCAAACACTCTTTCACGTAAATTTCTTGGTTGACAGTCCCGGAAGCTATGAAAATGCTGCTTTTCAAGCCACAGGTACAGATGGCTTGCCAAACCAGATATTTCTTTGCGAACTTTGACAGTTTCATGTGCTTGAAAACATCTGGTACCTTTCCCCTTCCTTTTGCCGTATAAAACTCCTGTCCCGGAAGCTGCTTGTAGTCGGCTTTGACGTAGGTTTCGTCGTCCATTACCACGCAGTCAAACTTCGTCAGCATCGTCGTGTACAGCCTCCGGGATCGCGCTTTGGCCGTCGTATTTTGTTTATCATCGCGATTTGGAGTCACTACCTTCTTGTAAGTCGATAGTCCGGCTCGTTTTTTGGCTCGATGCACGGTTGTAGACGATACACCCAGCTTATTTGCGGCATCTCGGAGAGAGAGGTTAGGGTTTCGCTTGAAACTACCGGCAACTCTCTTTGCCGTCTCAGCGGCTTCCGGTTTTCGATTTCCCCCCGATCCAGACTTCCTGGCTATCGACAAACGTTCCCCAAACACTTTAATTACATTTGTAACGGTTGATTTGGCAACTTTTAGCGATTTTGCCAACTTTGCGTGCGAGTAGCTCGGATTTTCGCGATGCGCGAGCAAAATTTTGATACGCTGCTCTTCTTGCTTGGACGGCATTTTGACAACTGAAGAGTGAATTCCAAAATCGAAATAGGAGCAACATTCTACACACACACACCTTCAAAATGAGGGGTGTTCAGGTTTTTTAAATGCAAAATTAAAAGAAATACGTCAAGTTGATATTGACCAAAATTTGACCGTATCACCCTTTATGTCAATTATAGCTCAAAATTAAACGAAGGGAGATTTTACGCTATGGTTAAAATTCAGATTTTTTTTTGTGTACGTAGGAGCTGCCTCCCTGGCGTCGGTAGCATTGGTTCTCAGTACGGAAAACAAGATCGACGGAAAACAAATCAAGAAAAAAAAAACAAGCAGCTAAATATGAGCAATTTGGGGGATTCGTTTTTAGTATTGAAGGGCGATAACGTCAAAATGCGTGAAACACATTAGTACTTCCAGCAGGTTCAGGCGCAATTTGCCATTACAAACGCTGATTATGGATTATTATATGCTTGGAGCGATACTGATCGAGTTTGTATAAGAGTAGAAACAGATATCGATACGTGGAAAAACGGTTGTGATAAATCTGAACTTTATTTCAAGAAAACTATTCTGCAATAGCTATTGGCAAACTATTACTCAAATAAGTGTAATTAGATCTCAATACATGTACGTGCATTTTTCAAGAATGCACAAGTCAATTAATTATCGGTTTATTGAAACATTAAAGGATACATGCTACCTTAACAACTAAATCATTTATATTAAGCCCATTTTGGCTAGAAAGCATTTTGTTCTTAATTTTGTTATTTGTTTGTCAACTTTCAACTCTTTCATACTAAACTACACCGTTCGAAAAATTCATGTAAATTTCTGTGAGATATAACGCACATAAAATTAACGCTAGATTTGGCATAAATTTACGCGATATTTCGTGTAACTTTAAGCACAATATCGCATAAATATGCAATATTGTTTGGAAGCTTGTAATCGCTTTCGCTGTTTATGCCAAGTATAGCTCAACTTTAAACGAAGGGAGATTTTACGCGATAGTTAATATTCAGAATTTTTTTTCTGTGTATAAGAAATTTAACTGTTGCTTCTTATAATTTCTAAAGTGCATCACTGATGCTTTAAGACCGACCCACATTTGATCCGGATCTAACGCGTTGTGGCAATGTGACAGCTAAATCTATTGTCTAACTGTCAAACGCATCTAATGAGGGTGGCCCTTTAGCGTCGTTTGATTTTTGGAATTGCACCTCAAAACAGTCAACGATGAAGAGTCTCTTACTGCCGAATATGTTTGGAATTCGGTTGGTACGTGCCGAGACAAACTTTGCCTTCACGTGGGCTCAATTGGGTTCTTTAGGGGTATTGAGGTAATTGCATATTCGTAATCTGCATTTCAAATGGAACTGAAATCAAAAAATTAATAAATTTTAGTACATTGTAACTGTTGACATCACTGGGCTTCAGCTGTACTCGCGACCGGCCTGCTGTGAAGTGAGATGTGAGAAGCGAGATGTATGCGTCGCCGGTCTGCAGAAGTAGGACCATAGAGGTAACTCTAAGACCAGAAGGTCCCGAAGATACGTGCTCAACTTTTTGGCCCAGCTCTGTTACTATCTTCGGTCCCAAGCTAATCGATGCACCCCTCGAAACATAGGAAAATTCATGAACCCCTCATTTTATCTGTCAAACATTCATAGCAAATCAAAACAAACATAGTGTAGTACTAGAATTTCTACTAGAATGAAAAAAAATTTAATTACCTAAACCCTCCGGAGACGAGCCAGCCAACGGCTGAAAGTCTTCTTAATAAAGATATAAAAAAAAAAAAAAAAAAAAAAAAAATACCTAAACGGAGGCAGTCCAACATCCCAGAAACCCCACAAGGGTGGTGGGGTACACTAAATGGCACTGAACTTTACGATACCGGTCCACACGGACGCCTGATTACTTCTGCTTATTAGAAGGTTTTTGTTTTAGAAGATGGCCACACGCATGCCTTTTGCCGATCATTCTACATTTTTAGCTTAAGGCTACGATTTTCCTCCCTTTAGTATCGTTCGAGTATTTTTGCCGCGGTACTAACCCTCTCGCTGCTGTGTGTTGCCTTCTGTCTTCTGTATTAAAAAACTACAAGGGACGTTGTACGCAATGATGACGTAGGACTACACTATCGTATTTGTTAACTGCAGCAGGAGCCTGTATTTTTGTGTACGAATAGGAATTATAGCGGGTTTCTCTCGGTTTATACCTACTGCACTACCTTCGTGCTGCTCTCAAGGGAGAAGCAGCTCAACTGGTCGAATCCATTGGTATCAGCTCCGCCAATTACACCATCGCCTGGCAAACTCTCGTCTCACGCTACGCCAATGACTACCTTCTAAAAAAACGCCACCTGCAAGCATTCCTCGACTGTCCTTGCATGAAGAAAGAGTCCGCCTCAGCATTGCATTCGCTCGTCTACGAATATGAACGCCACACCAAAACCCTTCGCCAACTCGGAGAACCAATCGATTCGTGGAGCACTATGCTAGAGCACCTACTTTGCCTTCGCCTCGACGACGGTACACTAAAAGCATGTGAAGACTACGCTACGACCGCTGAAAACCCCGACTACCGTTGCCTGATTGAATTTCTTCAGCATCGCCTCCGTGTACTGGAATCGATGTCCGTCAACCACCAAGCGCAGCCAGCACCCAGTTCGCAACCATCCATGTTTCGGCGACCACCGTTCCATAAAACCGTTTCACATGCCGCAACCGAATCCACTCCGCGAAAATGTTATTCTTGCGATCAACATCATCCATTGTTCCAATGCCCACAGTTCGATAAAATGTCCCCCGTCGATCGCCTGAATCTGGTCAACCATCATCGACTTTGCCATAACTGCTTTCGCCAAGAACATATTGCCTGCAACTGCCAATCGAAATTCTCCTGTCGTCATTGCAAAAAACGGCACCACTCGTTGATACATCCTGGCTACCACCCAACCGATGCTGTGCAGCAACCGTCCACATCGCGCATAGCAGCATACACATCGAAACCAACTGATAGGCGAGATACAGCAGTGTCAAACCAGCGAACATCAACATCCACCTATGCTGTCACTGCTCAGTCAAGCAATACATCACAACCATCAAATGCGAATGTTCTGCTGTCGACTGTCGTGTTATTTGTTTACGACTCTGATGGAAGGTCGCACCCCGCTCGAGCATTGTTGGATAATGGCTCGCAATCCAATATTATCAGTGAAAGGTTGTGCCAACTTCTTCGTCTGCAGCGCAACAAAATCAACATTCCTGTTTTCGGTATGGGTGAATCGTCCTCCAACGTCAAGCACTCCGTCAGAACCACCATCGGATCAAGAAAGTGTGACTTCGAAATTAGCCTCGATTGTCTCGTCATCACAATTGATTTGCCAGTTGTATCCACCTCTGCTGAGGGCTGGCATGCCCGCAGAATCTGTTTTCAGCCGACCCGACCTTTAACAAGACTGGTGCCATTGATATGCTGCTCGGAGCCGAGCACTTCTTTACTTTCGTAAACCCAGGTACCCGTATCGAAAAGGCAGAAAATCCCGTCCTCATCGACAGTATCTTTGGTTGGATCGTCACCGGTAGGAATCAGCACCCACAAAAACCTCTCCCCGTAGCATGCAATGTGACCCTTGCCGATCCACTTCATACAGCTCTTGAACGCCCAAGTAACCATAGGCACGTTATTTCGCCTTTTTGGCTATATACAGGCCTCATCAGAACTTGCAAATACTGGTATAGTCGTTGTTTAGCTGTATATAGCCAAAAAGGCGAAATAACGTGCCTATGGTTACTTGGGCGTTTCTGGCGCATCGAAGAGGTAGAGAATCAGTCCAATTACTCGGTGGAAGAACAGCAGTGTGAATCCCATTTCATTTCCAACGTTTCCCGCACCCCAGAAGGAAGATACATGGTTCGCTTGCCTCGTCATTCAAATTTCGATTACTTGCTAGGTGAATCGAAACCAGCCGCGCTGCGTCGCTTCCACCACCTCGAAAATCGTCTCAATAAGGAACCCGCCATGAAAGAGGAATACCATTCATTTCTGTTGGAGTATCTGTCCCGAGGCCATATGAAGCTTGTTCCTCCGAGCGAGATTAAGCCACTCCAGTCACACTACTTACCTTATCATGCCGCACGACCACAAAAGTCCGTGTAGTATTCGACGGATCCGCCAAAACATCCACTGGCAATTCCCTAAATGATGCTCTCCTAGTTGGACCAATCATCCAAGACGAATTACTTACCCTCGTCATTCGTTTTCGGAAGTATCTAATAGCCCTTGTGGCAGACATAGCCAAAATGTATCGTCAAGTCTTGCTCCACCCAGAAGATACCCCACTGGTCCGAATTCCCTGGCGCTTTAATTGCAACGAACCGATTTCCATCTACGAGCTGCTAACGGTAACCTACGGATTGGCCCCATCGTCATTTCTTGCCACGCGTACCCTACAGCAGCTTGCTTCGGACGAAGATTCGTACCCACTCGGTGGTCCCGCGTTGAAGAAAGGATTCTACGTTGATGATTACATAGGGGGAGCAGACACGGAGGAGGAAGCTATCCGCCTACGCAACGAGCTAGATGAGCTGCTAGCTAAGGGTGGCTTTGAGCTTAGGAAGTGGGCATCAAACAACCAAACCGTACTGGAAGGACTCGATGCTTCGAAGATTGGAACCCAACCAGCTCTGAAATTAGGCCATGAGGAACCCATCAAGGCACTGGGAGTTAGCTAGGAACCCGGGACAGATCAGCTACGATTCGATTCCACTCCGATTCTCACAAACGGACCACCCACGAAGCGATCCATTCTGTCGGCGGGCACTTCGACCCGCTTGGTCTTACAGCACCGGTCATCATACGGGCAAAATGCTACTACAGGAGCTGTGGCTGCAATCCTGCGGATGGGATGAAGAAGTAAGTGACACTATACGAGTAAAATGGAACACCTACTGCACCGAACTATCCAAAATTTCGTCTTTCCAAGTCAGCCGATACGCATTCTTGCCAAACTCCACTGTACAGTTGCACACTTTCGCGGATGCATCTCAGCAAGCATACGGCGCTTGCATTTATCCACAAATCCCGATCCACAAATCCCGAAGGTCACATCCACGTCCAGCTGATTGCATCGAAATCGAAGGTAGTCCCGCTCAAGCGATTATCCGTTCCCCGGCTGGAATTGTCGGTAGCGGTTCTCGCTGTTAGATTGCATCAAAAGGTCATCCTGGCCCTGGATATGCCCATTTCAGCCTCACATTTCTGGTCGGATTCCACCGTCGTACTTGAATGGCTACGTTCACCACCGCACACCTGGAATACTTTCGTCGCGAATCGGGTATCTGAAGTCCAAACCACTACTCTGGGATCACGTTGGCATCACGTCGCCGGCAAGCAGAATCCAGCTGATCTCGTCTCGAGGGGGATGAAAGTTGATGATTTCCTCGGGAGCGATCTTTGGCATCATGGACCAGTGTGGCTAAAACTTCCCGAAGCGGATTGGCCTGTGGCAATGCAGCGGCAGAAAGCACCGGAGGACATCCTAGAGCGGCGAGAGATGGTGGCAGCGATCCAAAACAAACCCAGCAAGAATCCGATATTTTGCACGTCATCCTCCTACAATCGATTAATTCGAGTGACAGCGTATTGTTTTCGTTTCATCAGAGCCTGTCGTCGTCAAACGTCAAGCGACCCTGCAGAAAAGACAACAATGATCACCGTGGACGAAATAGAACTGGTCCGCATAAAATTAATTAAACTATCCCAAGCAGATGTTATCGAGGAGGAGATTAGGTACTTGGGGAAGGGAAAAGCGGTTCCGAAGCATTCGCACTTACGCCTTTTGTGCCCCTTCGTCGACCCGGAAGGCATTCTCAGAGTTGGAGGTAGATTACGTCTTTCGGAGCAGCCTTATTTAACCAAACATCCCATCCTCCTACCCAGTTCCCATCCATTTACACGGTTAGTTGCCAACCATTATCACCTGAGACTGTTACACGGTGGCGGCCGTGTAACCCTAGCAGCAATCCGGCAAGAATACTGGCCAATTCAAGGACGTAGATTGGTAAATGGTATCGTTAGAAACTGCTTTCGATGCGCTCGTGCTTCACCCGTACCCACCAAGCAACAAACCGGACAGTTGCCCCAAGACAGAATCACTCCTAGCCGTCCGTTTTCAGTCACCGGAGTTGACTACGCCGGCCCAGTATACATCAGGCCAATCCACAAACGAGCTGCACCAACCAAGGCCTACATCAGCGTGTTTGTATGCTTCGTTACCAAAGCCGTGCACCTGGAGCTTGTGAGTGATTTATCCACCCCCGCATTTATCACTGCACTGCGAAGATTCATCGCTCGTCGTGGTTGCCCTGCACACATCCATTCCGATAACGTAAAAAACTTTCAGGGTGCCCAAAATGAACTTCGCGAATTATATTAGCTGTGTTACCGTTTGTAACATTTGTTGATGTATTTCTGTATGTTTATCGTATTCTGCATGTCCATTTGAATTTAAATAATAATTGCCAATTTGATACCCCTAGTTTTAGTACACTATACAGTACCACAGTTTACTACCAACTGCTGGAATAGGTGATGAGCCAAAAATTTGAGTTCAGTGGAACATAAGAGAATGGGTACGAGAAGTACAGAGAAAGGGAACGGCGAGTAGCACGGAAACTTCTTCCGCCACTTGCCAAGTAACCTTAAACGAGAGCAGTTGAACAATCTAAAAAAAACTGTTAAAATTATATAGAAGACAAGTAAGAGTGTCATAGTAGCAGGATTGGAGCGAGAGAGTCAGGTATGGTACAGGGATTGAAAAGGTCACATGTCACAATCGGGCCTAAGACCGTTTCTTTTGTGCACTATAGGACCCGTTAAGTTTTTCTATTAAGAACGCTCGATCGAGGGGTTCGGCCAGATCACGCCGACAGGCCTTCCGTGAGCGATTGACCGCTGGAGAGCCAGTTCCGTTCGACGGCCCGGAGGATAGGACCACTTTGGACCTTTCCGTTCCGAACGAGTTCCAACCGAATTCATACCCCGATCGTTCCCGCAGAGCCACAGAATCATGAGAGGGACCCACCAGTACCCCGTGTAAGGTGCCGGGACATAACCTCCCACCGAAGAAGACACCTCTCCACAGTCCACCATTGTGACTTGGCATACCTACTGGCGCCACCAAACGCCCTTAAGCAACCACCGTCACCATCACCAACACCGTAGTCTCCGGTGTAACCACGGCCAGCGTCACCGCCATAATCGCCGCCACTTCGGACGTTAACAACGCCGAATCCACCACCAGCCTGTACAGCATCACCACCGCCGTATCAACCACCACCACGTGCAGCATCACCGCACAAAAGACCCAGCAGTCGCCGGCCGGCCAGGTATCTGAAGAAAACCTACACTATACACGCCACACACACACACCCATAGAATGTAATTGGTAGGGAAATAAACCTCTAAAGTGTAATTCATTAGCTTTTTCCCTTCAATCACACTATATCCGAGTTCTGATTAGCCCGGTAAATCACTCCAGCCGACCTTGAGGCTAAGAATTGCCCTCCAGATCG
The DNA here is from genome assembly GCF_037179485.1 of Ochlerotatus camptorhynchus. NCBI lineage: Eukaryota > Metazoa > Arthropoda > Insecta > Diptera > Culicidae > Ochlerotatus > Ochlerotatus camptorhynchus. The sequence goes on from NW_027041053.1 coordinate 67,814, forward strand.
AGCTAGCCATCAAAAGAGGTCGTTGAATGACCCACCCTCATTGGTAGGCCGTTGCTTAGCCAAGCCCGCCGAGGTGTTTGTCCTGGTAGCCCCCTAGGTACCCCACCCTAGCAGCAACAATTGGCGCCCAATTAAATCAAATTGAAAAGCTAATCAGATCTCAAAAAAATAATTGGCATTATTTTTTTGAATACGGAGTGTAGGAGAGATAAATTTAACAATTTACAACAATACATTGCTACTAACGATAACTATACCACATTTCCTGATATAACAGAACCTCTCAGAAGCGGCTTACTAGTGCGCGTACGTTTTCTGAAAAAAAGCATTTGAACAGTTTTTCGGTAGAACAGTGAATTGTTGAACGAAAGTGGAACAAGTAGTCATTGATCGCTTTTTGCAATTTTGAAACGGGTCTTGATTCAGAAAAGTTCTTGCTTATTGGTAGAGACTTTCAAAAAAGGAGTGTGTGCAGTATCCTTTCATTAGTGCGGAGGCAGAGTAAAACACGGTTTTGATTATTTTATTGATCGTTTTTGGAACAGCTCAAGATGGATCTCAAGACACAGTATCTCAGAATGGATGTGTCCCACTTGAGTATTGATGAAGTTGAGTATGAATTATTCATTCGGAAAATTTCATACAGTCTTACTGAGCACGAAAGCGTGAAGCGACGGAGACTAAAGGATCAGTTGAAGCAGGAGAGCGACACGAACAGTCCATTGATTGTACGTCGTAGTTTCTGGTCTACTACCACAGAGGAACTTCGGTTAATATTCTCTAAATTGATCACTATTGGTGCTTTGCTAGAGAATCCCAAACTTGGCGCTAGAAATAAGGAGAAGATGAAGACGAGATTAGTTCATTTCAGAGTGCGAATCTCTCGATTACACTCAGCCACGGACTCTCACAAGTTTGTGTCAGAAATAGCGAGGTTAGAAAAAGAGATTAACCAGATCTGCTTGAATTTTTTCCCGTTGTTAGCCCCGATTCCCGAAGAGGATAAGGTAGAAGATGAGATTTCAAAGGTTTTGGAAGATGTGAGGACAGAGATAGAAGATTTGAATCAGTCAGTTATGGAAATCCCGAGCGAGTCCGAAGAGGCTCAGAGCACTACTAGGCACAAGTTGATCACTGAGAAAGAGAAGGAACTGGAGACGTCTATAAAAAGGACAGAGGAAATTCTAGATAAATTATCAGAATATGAGAAAGGAGAGGTCGAAGACCTTCCAAATTTATTGAAGGCATTCAAAGATTTTGTCATTCAGTCTTCTGAGCAGGAAAAACAGCGTCGCCTAAAGGAAATTGAACTGAAACAGCAAAAGATTAAGGAGGACGAAAAACATTTACTCAACAAAATGAGGTTGGAAAAATTACTGGAAAACTTGAACCAGAACTTGAAGGTAGATTCGACCAAAAAGGATATTCCCGGTGTGTCGTCACCGATAGATCCTGTCGAATCGAAGAAACCTGAAAAGAAAAAGATATCAAAAAGCTCAAGCAAAAATACGAAAAATTCAGCGAGTGAGATAGCCAGCTCTTTTTCGGAAAGCTCTCACTCAGTTTCCGATTCCGAACCTGTGAAGAAACCCACCTATCTTAAAAACAGCAAATCGTCTCGTTCAGGTCAATCTCGAATTAGCCACAAGAGTAGGTCAGCGAAAACGAAAAAGAAATATAAAAGCTCAGAATCCGAGTTGGAGAGTGAGAGGCATAAATCTAGCAGTAGTAGTAGTAGTATGAGTAGTTCGTCGTCTACTTCGAGCTCCGATAGTTTCTCTGAACCTCGACGACATAGTAGAAAGAAGTCAGCTAAAATAAGGTCTAGGTCCACTCGACGTGTTCCTATTTCTGAATGGAAATTGAAATACGATGGCAGAGACGAGGGTAGAAAGCTTTCAGAGTTTTTCAAGGAGATCAAAATGAGAGCTCGTGCAGAAGATGTGAGTGATAGGGAACTTTTCCGCTCTTCAATTCACCTATTCTCAGGTCGAGCGAGAGACTGGTTTCTAGATGGTTATGAGAATAAAGAGTTTAGGAACTGGTACCAGTTGAAAAAAGAGTTGAAGAGGGAATTTTTACCTCCAGACTTGGATTTTCAATTGGAGATTCAAGCTACGAATCGTCGCCAGGGTCGAGGAGAGAAATTTGTGGATTACTTCCATGAAATGCAGAAGATTTACCACTCAATGACCAAACCCATTTCAGATCGTCGAAAATTCGACATAATTTGGCGAAATATGCGCCACGAATATAAAAATGCGATGACCGGAGCAAACATTCATAGCTTGCACAAATTAAAACGTTTCGGTCGTACGGTAGACGAAAATAACTGGTATCTGTACCAAAAATCGGCTGAGAACCAGAAGTCACGGAATTCTCAGCTTAACGAGATCTCAGGGTTTAAAGAAAAGTCCAAGAAAGACCAATCTGGAAATAATGTTTCTACAAGAGTCTTTCAAAACTCCAAGTACAACAAATTTGGCAAAAATGAGAGTGAATCCGATAAACCACGTAAACCTGAAAAGGAGCATCCCAGAAGGCAGGAGAATGTCCCACTCAATTCGATGGAAGGATCGAGTGGCGGAACTTTTAAAAACTTGGTAGAAACATATCGAAGACCTCCACTTGGAGTGTGTTACAATTGCCGTAAACCTGGCCATCACTATGGTGAATGTCCGGACAAACGACAGAAGTTTTGTCGACTTTGTGGTTTTAGTGACGTATTCACTAGTTTATGCCCGGTTTGTTCAAAAAACGTGGAGAATTCAGCTTGAGAGGGCAAGTTGAATCTCCATGTCCAAATCCCTCTGATACGGACGTTTCGCAAAACTTACGAAAAAATGGGTTTGTTCCTTTCTCCGAAACTGATACTTATGAGGCACCAGAGGTGGGAGAGCTCTTCATGTATAACGCTGGAGACGCCCGACCTTTCGTAGAAATTGAAATAATGGGGAGAGAGGTCATCGGTTTGCTCGACAGTGGAGCGCAGTGCTCTGTATTAGGCAGGGGAGCCGAAAAGTTGCTAAAATCTCTTAAATTAAAAATAAACCCTTCTAATACATCTTTGATTAACGCCGCAGGTAGAAGCATCCCTGTTATTGGATGCGTAGATGTACCTGTGTGCTTCGACAATCGAGAGAAAATTATTCCCATGATTGTTGCTCCACAACTGAACCGTCGATTAATCTTAGGAGCGGGAGATTTTTGGAAAGTGTTTAATATTCGTCCCACTATTCAAACCACAGTGGAAGTCGACGAGATTGACCAGTTAGAGGATGAACACAAACTTACAGATGAGCAAATCACTCAGATTGAATCTGTAAAACAATTATTTAAGGTCGCTGTGGATGGAGAGTATCTCGACACAACGCCTCTAATTTCTCACAAAATTGAGATCAAAGACGAGTTCAGGAACTCACCACCCATACGCATAAACCCATACCCAACATCTCCCCAGATGCAATCAAAAATAAACATCGAGCTGGACAAACTGATCACTCAGCAAGTAGTGGAGAGGGGCCATAGCGACTGGTCATTGAGCACGGTGCCTGTCATGAAACCGAACGGAGAGGTGAGACTTTGTTTAGATGCTCGCCGTTTGAACGAGCGAACCCAACGAGATGCTTACCCGCTGCCGCACCAAGATCGCATACTAAGTCGATTGGGGGCGTGTAGGTATTTGTCGACAATCGATCTCACGAAAGCATTTCTTCAAATACCTCTCGAATCCAATTCGAGGAAGTACACGTCTTTTTCGGTGTTAGGTAGAGGGTTGTTTAATTTTACCCGGTTGCCCTTTGGTCTCATCAATAGCCCAGCCACTCTTTCTAGGCTGATGGATCAAGTACTGGGGTACGGAGAGCTTGAACCGGAAGTTTTCGTTTACCTTGACGATATCGTCATCGTAAGCGAAACTTTTGAAGGGCATCTCAAAAGTCTGCGGGAAGTAGCACGTCGTCTGACAAATGCAAATCTTTCTATTAACTTGCAAAAATCAAAATTCTGTCTCAATGAACTCCCGTATTTGGGTTATTTACTCACACCTGATGGTTTGAAACCCAATCCCGATCGGATTGAGGCGATCATGAATTACGAGCGACCGACCTCTATTCGAGCCTTACGCCGGTATCTGGGTATGGCAAACTATTACAGGCGATTTATTAGCAATTTCAGTGAGATTTCAGCTCCACTCACAAACTTGCTTCGAAAAAAACCCAAAACGATTGTGTGGAACGAACAAGCTGAGAGGGCTTTTCTCCGCATAAAAGAATGCCTGATATCTGCCCCCGTTCTGTGCAATCCAGACTTCACCCGATCATTTCAAATTCAGAGCGACGCCAGTGATACCGCTATCGCGGCGATTCTAACTCAGCAGCATGATGAGGGCGAGAAAGTAATCGCATACTTCTCTCAGAAGCTCACGCCCGCCCAACAGGCCTATGCAGCTTCTGAGAAAGAAGGGTTAGCGGTTCTATCCGCAATCGAAAAGTTCCGACCCTACATAGAAGGCACTCATTTCATTGTAGTTACCGATGCATCGGCACTCACGTACATAATGCGGGGTAAATGGCGAACTTCATCACGTCTCAGCCGATGGAGTATCGAGCTCCAGAGCTACGACCTCGAGATAAAGCATCTGCGGGGAAAAGATAATATCATTCCCGATGCCTTATCAAGAGCAGTGGAGAGCTTGGATGTCGGTGTCTCGGATGATTCGTGGTACAATGACCTCCTAGAAAAAGTGGAAGATTCTCCAGAAGAGGAGCTCGATTACAAGCTCGAAGATGGAAAGCTCTATAAACTCGTTCCTACAAAAACAGATGTTCTAGATTACACCCATCAATGGAAGATTTGCGTGCCTCAACATTTACGCAGTCAAGTGCTGAAACAGGAGCACGACGATGCACTGCACGTTGGGTTTGAGAAAACATTAGACCGTATAAAAAAATTGTACTTTTGGCCAAAAATGTCCGCATCCGTCCAGAAGCACGTCCAGCAGTGTATGGTTTGCAAAGAAACAAAACCCTCGAATATTTCGCAACACCCGGAAATGGGTAAACCCAGATTGGTAACAAAACCTTTTCAAATTTTGTCCATTGATTATATTCAATCATTGCCCGAAGCAAATCGGGTAACGCACACCTGTTGGTCCTTTTAGATCTATTTTCGAAATGGACAGTGCTAGTGCCAGTCCGAAAAATTTCGACAAGCTTGACGACCAAAATCCTAGAGGAACAGTGGTTCCGAAGATTTTCGGTTCCAGAGATATTAATCTCGGACAATGCGTCTAGCTTTGTCAGTCATGAATTCAAGGCATTCCTTGAGAGATATCAGGTGAAGCATTGGACCAATGCCCGTCACCACAGTCAAGCCAATCCTGTGGAGAGGCTTAACCGAAGTATCAATGCCTGCATTAGAACGTATGTGAAGATGGACCAGAGGTTGTGGGACACACGTATATCTGAGGTAGAGCACACAATAAACAATACTCTACACGCATCGACAGGCTTCACGCCGTACAAGATCGTATTCGGTCACGAAATTGTGTCCTCAGGTGATCAGCACCTTCGTGAAGTCGAAACTAGAGACTTGTCTCCTGATGAACGAGTTGAGCGAAAACAGGCCATTGATAACAAAGTAGCCGACATTGTTCGCCGAAACCTCGAAAAAGCATATGAGCACAGTAAGCGAAACTATAATCTTCGGTACAATAAACCCTCACCGGTGTACCAAGTAGGTCAGCACGTCTACCGTCGAAATTTCACACAATCGTCCGCTGGAGATGCATACAATGCAAAGTTAGGTCCAACTTACGTTCCTTGCAGGATCGTTTCTCGTAGAGGCACGAATTCCTACGAGCTTGCCAATGAACAGGGGAAGATTGTAGGGATCTTCTCTGCTGCCGATTTAAAGCCCGGTATTTCAGAGTCGTAGTTAGTCGTCAGTTTGTTACCCGTATGTCTTCGTCAGTTGGTCTGTTTTGGATGTAGTCATATTATTATTTGTCCGTAGTTAGCCGAAAAGTTGCTTTGTCCAAGGTTCGTCAGTCGGTAAATTTTGTGATCGATCGCTAAAAGTAAACAAACCGCAATTAGAGAAAATTAGATAGAGCTCAAGCTGAAGTGTTAGGTGTTCGTATAGATCTCTTTTGTTGTCCATAGTCGCTTTTGTTCCCCCCTACAGCTTTTGCTTTCAATGCGAGTAGCGTTCTCTTTGGGATAGATAGATCGTCCAAGGTTGAATAAAACTGCAAAATGCAATCTTCCAAATAGTTTGAGCTATACCGGTAAGGCTCCGCACTCGAAAAGGAGACGATAATCTGTAGGAATTAAACTCCATAACCAATTATAATAATCGATTTCCCAACAACACTAGCACAGAGTACCGCACAAAGCTATTTGAGTAACAAATGGCTATTGTGTAGCTTGAGAGACACTCCATCAACAAGCAAGACCGAGATAGGAACAATAGTTCAATTTCTAGCAGTTTTAGTACAATACGCCCTCGAAAGGAATAGGGTAAAGCGCGTAAAATAGTACTTGTTCGATTGTCGGAACAAATTCACTATTTTGTCGAATTTCGCGTTCAAAATGCATATTTTCACATTAGTCGAGTCAAGCACATAAAGGTGTTGTCTCAAACCTGGGCTTAATTTGCTGAGGGAAAGTTTAAACGAAAATAAACTTTATCGTTGATAAAGATTTATTTTCTAGAGGGAGTATGTGGTAGTGTTACCGTTTGTAACATTTGTTGATGTATTTCTGTATGTTTATCGTATTCTGCATGTCCATTTGAATTTAAATAATAATTGCCAATTTGATACCCCTAGTTTTAGTACACTATACAGTACCACAGTTTACTACCAACTGCTGGAATAGGTGATGAGCCAAAAATTTGAGTTCAGTGGAACATAAGAGAATGGGTACGAGAAGTACAGAGAAAGGGAACGGCGAGTAGCACGGAAACTTCTTCCGCCACTTGCCAAGTAACCTTAAACGAGAGCAGTTGAACAATCTAAAAAAAACTGTTAAAATTATATAGAAGACAAGTAAGAGTGTCATAGTAGCAGGATTGGAGCGAGAGAGTCAGGTATGGTACAGGGATTGAAAAGGTCACATGTCACAATCGGGCCTAAGACCGTTTCTTTTGTGCACTATAGGACCCGTTAAGTTTTTCTATTAAGAACGCTCGATCGAGGGGTTCGGCCAGATCACGCCGACAGGCCTTCCGTGAGCGATTGACCGCTGGAGAGCCAGTTCCGTTCGACGGCCCGGAGGATAGGACCACTTTGGACCTTTCCGTTCCGAACGAGTTCCAACCGAATTCATACCCCGATCGTTCCCGCAGAGCCACAGAATCATGAGAGGGACCCACCAGTACCCCGTGTAAGGTGCCGGGACATAACCTCCCACCGAAGAAGACACCTCTCCACAGTCCACCATTGTGACTTGGCATACCTACTGGCGCCACCAAACGCCCTTAAGCAACCACCGTCACCATCACCAACACCGTAGTCTCCGGTGTAACCACGGCCAGCGTCACCGCCATAATCGCCGCCACTTCGGACGTTAACAACGCCGAATCCACCACCAGCCTGTACAGCATCACCACCGCCGTATCAACCACCACCACGTGCAGCATCACCGCACAAAAGACCCAGCAGTCGCCGGCCGGCCAGGTATCTGAAGAAAACCTACACTATACACGCCACACACACACACCCATAGAATGTAATTGGTAGGGAAATAAACCTCTAAAGTGTAATTCATTAGCTTTTTCCCTTCAATCACACTATATCCGAGTTCTGATTAGCCCGGTAAATCACTCCAGCCGACCTTGAGGCTAAGAATTGCCCTCCAGATCGAGCTAGCCATCAAAAGAGGTCGTTGAATGACCCACCCTCATTGGTAGGCCGTTGTTTAGCCAAGCCCGCCGAGGTGTTTGTCCTGGTAGCCCCCTAGGTACCCCACCCTAGCAGCAACAGCTGATGCAGAAGGAGAAGACGACCGGTGAAATAGCCACCCACTGTGCGAACCAGGGAATCCAGTGGCATATGGCACCGCCGAAAGCCCCACATTTTGGTGGGTTGTGGGAAGCAGCAGTGAAGATCGCGAAGAAGCACTTACATCGACAGTTCGGCAACGCAATGCTCTCGTTCGAAGATATGTCCACCGTGCTGGCACAAATTGAGGCAGCAATGAATTCCCGGCCATTGACTCCACTGACTGAGGACCCGAATGATTTGGCTGTGCTCACTCCGGGACACTTCCTAATTGGTACTACAATGACCGCTCTCCCCGAAGTCGACGTTAGCAACATTGACACCAGTCGTTTGGACCACTACCGGGGTCTCCAGCAAAGAGTCCAGCAATTTTAGTACCAGTGGAAGACCGAATACTTGCAGGAGCTGCAGAAGGAAAACCGATACATCACATCGATCTGCAAACCAGCAAGGGAATCATCCGTCGTCCGATTACGAAGATTTGTATGCTGCCGTTCGAAGAACCTACTGCAGAAGCTTAGAATATTTTGATTGTGTGTTTAGATTGATTTGTTTTTGAATTATTATGACATATTTAGAAAGAGTGAAATTCAGAAATTTCAGGTGGCGGCGATGACAGTTCTCAAACTGATTGTTGCCCGATAAATGCAGGTAGTGCTGGCAGTTCTAGAACTGCACTGCCAATATTGTATGCAAGTTGATTAGATAAAATGTTCCAACACAACGTAGGTTTAAATAGACAATGTAAGGGAATAAAAAGGAGTTAGTAAAGTTCCAACAGCCAAGAAATAAAGATCGTTTTTTCCAATTAAATAAAGTGTTGGTGATCTTGAGTGCCTACTCCGCCGATTTTGCCGTTCCGTTTTTTTGGTGACTAGTGTCCGTGTGTAATCCCGAAATACCCCGCCGGAAAACCACGATCCTGCCCTAACACATGGACTTTAACAATCACTTTTTCCCGGGAAATAATTGTTATGCAAACTACAATGTAGTAAAAAAAAAGTTTAATTCTGTTCATTTTTTTACCCAACTACTGCCCAGAGAGCTTCGAATTTGAGAAAAAAAAAAACGCTCACAATATGTTGAAGTTATTTTGTGGGTGATTTACCACCAACTGACTGTAAAACATATCTAGTACCTCTATATGCAATTAGATACATCATTTTCTACATATTCTGCACAAAAGATACTTTCCAGCCCACCCCATTCATAAAAAAACGGTGGGAAATCCTGTCAGGGGCGGGGCTTAGAAAGTATTTTTTGTGCAGAATATGTAAAGAAGAGAACATAGAGAAAGAAGCTCTATATTCTGTTTCCAATTAGCGCAATTACTCACGATTGCTTGTGTGATTACAAACCCGCGTTTCAATAAAATCCAACTTTGAGAACATTGTTCATTCTTTAGTATTATTAGAGACTAGAAAGTTAAACTTTTTCACCAAACACACATTTTTCATGTCCATATGTACTGTCCATAGAAAAAACACGGCATACATTTAAACTCAGTGCGAAAATGACATGAATAGGTCCAACCAAAATCCATTACCCTACAACGGGGCAAGTAGAAACGCGTGGGGAAGTTGAAACGGTAGATGTAGCTCTTAGCAGAAGTGAATAATCACTGAGATTATTTCTAATATAGTTTGCGGTAGTACACAATGCCTCTCAAAAGTAATTACAGTGAATATTCACTTCCACTAAGAGATACACGTACTGTTTCAACTTGCTCCGGTGTACCTTAACTATGATGTTTACTGTCAAAACACCTACTTATTGGAAACCAAACGTTTAATTTGAGAAAAGTCATAGTATTCTATTTTGCAATCATTCTACGAATACGCTGTAAAGTATAAATTGGAGAACAAAGAGGTGCTTAAATCCCTTATGATCGTTATACCCCTTCCTCCCCTACTTCGTTGACATATGAACCAACATTTTGTTCAATATTTAAAGTACCGTCTTCAGACAGGTAAAACAACTGCCTGTTGCGTTATCATAAAATGCAATCTTCACTTTCTTCTCTGCTTCAGAAACCTAATTTAAAACTAATGACGGAGCTACTGAAAAAAAATTAATGTATTTTTTGGCAATTGTTTTATCCCACAACATGAATGGCGTTTTTGTGTATTATACTAAAGTGCAAACCAACAAAAAATGTGTTACGAAATAGTGTAAGTTCCTATTGTAGTCGATGTCGAATTTATTGCACATTGATCACAGTAAAATAGATCAACATTGATCAACCCTATGTACTTATGTAGGGAAAATTCTGTCAATTCTTAACCATTACATTAAATTTAAATACATTATCTCATGCGTAAGAAGAACGGTGGTCGATTATGCTAACATGAATTTTCGTGAGTTTTGAGCCATAACCGAAACATTGAAATACTTGAAAAATTTAAGATAAAGTATAATAATCAAAAATGCATGACATACATCAATTTTGCGGAGTTCTACGTTATACTGCGGTCATGCCTAGGACACAATCCTTTAATTTTTTGCACTTTGATATTAGCCTTTAGGTTGAGAAGCAGTTTGAATTTCATATGAGATTTGCAACGAAATGCTGAGAAAGTTTTACTATTTCTGAATTAACTCATACATTTAGATGGAAAGGGAATTGAGGATAAAAACGAAAGTGAGACATACTTTACATTTCCATCTCGAAGGTTCAGTGCAAAAATGCAAAGTAAGTGCGGTAAACATCAGAGTCACTCGGGTTCAATATTCATTTGGCATTGAGAAGATAAATGAGTTTCCTAAAAATATCCCCACCAAAGGACCATTGTCTACGAGCTGTCAATGGGCCATTTTCAGAGGTCTGCCAGACTGACCATGGAAAAGCGATAAAGTGAACATCAAAGCAAAGAGGATTTTTCCTATCTCAATGCTTACACAAAGCATTCTCCTCCCTCATGTTTATGGAAGAAGAAAAGACGGTATAATTTCCTACTATCGAATTCAAAGCTAGCTTTTCATCACACGGTCAAGTGCCTCTTACCAAAAGCTGTTAAGCTCATCACTTGAGATTGGTTTCATTTAGTAGAATTTGGGTTGTTTGTTGTAGATTTGTCTTCATTTAAAGTATCGATCATTGGCCAGGATGTGGTAGTTATTTTTGAAAAGTTTCGTTAGTTTTGGTTTGAAATTGAGCAATAAAAGAATAGCTAATAAAATACCAACACATTGATGAATTTCAAACTGCACGAAATGAGCAACGAAGAGCAGGGTGCCTTCCATTCATTTTGACTAAAAAAATGTTTTAGGAAATTATGGAATAATACGATATTATGATGGTATTTTGTATGTGTAAGGAACAAGACCAATTTTTAAAGTTTGTGTTTGACACATAAAACCTGCAAATTTAGCTTTGACAGAGCCACAATGAGCGATTTTCTGATCGCCTCTTCGCGAAGAGTGAAGAGTGAAGAGTGGGTGAGATAAATGACAAAATCGCTTATTGCGACTCTCATGCAGCAACATTGGCTGGTATTATGTGTCAAACACAAACTCCACAATATTTTCTTGTTGCTTACACAAACAAAATATTATTATAATATCTTATTATTCCATAATTTTATAAAACATTTTTTTAGCCAAAATGAATGGAAGGAACCCTGGAAGAGACTGAGCAACTAAGCAACAGTTTAAGAATTTTTATCCAATAAGTTTGCGATTATGGATTGCATGAACTAGTTAGTCATAAAATATTCAAATATGCAAATTCAATCGACTCACTTCTCGCTCTCCGAGTGCCAAGATAGATTCGAATGATACATCAAATATACAGCTCGACTTGGCATAAAATGTGAATATCAACACGAAAGTTCTATTGCTCAAATGGAAGAAAACGAAACATAATAAAAGTCTTTTCCGTTCGTTTAACACCAAGCCATTTGAAAAGGAAGACTTCTGCTTGCTGGCTGTCGCACGTGGCGCGCGTTACGTAGATGGATCTACTCATATTTGGCAGAGGCAGAATGCGCACACATGTGACTCCTTCATTGATGTTGAAGCAAATTGAATCTTCTTCACGATTCGATCATAGCCGATGATGTCACCGTCGTCGTCGTCGTCGTCGTCGTCGTCGTCGTACAAAAATAAGGAGAAAAATAAAGTGACAGATTATGAAAGGATCAATCTGTTATTGTGAAACTGGCGACATATGTGCATGTGCCGCCCGGAACTGTGTATAGAGGACTGACAAGCAGACGTGAAACTGGTTTTATGTGCGAAGTGAAATGTTAGACTTTGATGCTGTACTTATGTGAGTTTCTGTCTAGAATTTGGATTCTTTTTTGATTTTTTCTTCCCAATTTATTTCGTTGTTTTGATTATTGTCGCTAATCCTTCCGTTCTGGAGAAGCAAGTTTATGTTCGTACAATTAAGCCGCACACATTTGCGAAAGACCTCCGGATTACTTCTTTAGATAGTGTGTGGGGGGATTGTAAAATACAGAAAAGTTCAATCCCTTAAGGATGTCAAAGAGAGATCAGCTCCAGTGATGTGAATTTGTCACCAATTTTATACTCCCGTTGTTCTTATTTTTAACAAATTTTTACGTCACAAAGCTTAAGAATGATAGAGAAGGCAAATTCATATTTCAGGGGGTTCAGATCGCGCTCTGCAAAAGTCTTCTAGTTCTCTGTGATGCTTCTATGAAATTTAATATATGATAAAGCGGAATCTTAGCCGGCGCCGGTGGTGTAGTGGTAAGCGTGACTGCTTTCTAACACCCCAATGGGTCTGGGTTCAATCCCAGCCGAGGTCGGTGGGATTTTTCTGAGGCATAAAAATCTCTGGTCACGTCTTCCTTCGGAAGGGAAGTAAAGCCGTTGGTCCCGGCCCATGTGTGTTGAATGGGTGCGATATCCTACGCAGGTGTGGAAGCTGCCTTCCTGCACATTCGATTGCCGTCAATGGATGGCAATCGATGTCCGTCGGTGATTGGCACTAGATTGCGGAACAGAGACCGACGTTAAATAAAGGAAAAGAAGAAAGCGGAATCTTAGAATAGAGTTCAAGAAATGTAATAAAATGAAAGTGGAGACAAATTGGAACAACATTCTCATTACTAGGCAGTCGAAACGGTTTATTAATCAGAGCATTTCAATGACTGGCAAAATTCTTGAGCTATCTGAGAGAGATCTCAGTATGTACACTGGTTTAATAACAGGACACTGTCCATGTAAATATCACTTGAAGCTAATAGGAAATCATCAAGAGCACATGTGTCGATTATGTGGCATAGAAAAGAAGACTCTGAAAACGTGCTATGCTCTTGTACACCGATCTTCAATAAGAGGCGTATTTTTCTTTCCGCAATTCATTCGAAATGTAATACCTGACTGGGAAAATGTTTTCGGTCAGGCTATGTTGGTCGCTTCACAAAATGGTGATGCGGCATGCTGATAAAGTAATTTTAAAACGGGGAATATATCACAATAGATCTAAGTACTGGTCGCAGTGATCAAAATACCCAACACGAAAAAAAAAACAGAATAATGGTTTTACCTTATAATAAATTAAAAATAATAATTCAAATCAATAAGTTTCAAGATAAGAAATGCAGTCAAAATATTTGGTAATTCATTCGATTCAAATACCTATGTCAAATAATTTTTAAGGGCAATTTAGTTAGTCGTGATCTAAAAATCAAATGAAATTAAATATTAGACAATTTAGTGATTTTTTTCATGAGTTACCTTTTCAACAGCCTTGAATATTAACAGGACAAGTACTAGAGTGCAATACCGTAATGCACAGATATCTAGACACTTAGTCGATAAATCCGGACATAAATTTAAACATGGCCTTATGTCATCCATCAGAATCATAATATATGTTTATTATGTTGCAAAGTAGACATAATAAAATAAAAATTAATTGGTAGGATTAGCAGACTGTCCAAAGTTCAGAGCATTACTGTATATAATCGTTTAACATTATCTGAAATTGAAATCCAGTGCTTTAAGTAAGTGGCGCCAGTGGTGTAGTGGTGGGCGTGATTGCATCTCACCCCAAAAGACATAGGTTCAATCCCAGTCGGCGCCGCCAGGATTTTCTGAGGCATAAAATCTCTGATCAAGTCTTCCTTTCGGAAGGGAAGTAAAGTGTGGGAGCTACCTACCTGTCGTTGGTAGAATTGGTACTCAGTATGGAAATCAAGATCGACGGAAAACAAATCAAGATAGATTTTATCCATTTGTAATGACAATTCAATGTAATCACAAATCATTAAATCACTATAAGTTCATGAGATTTGATCAACCGCACAACGGATGTTGCTTCAAGTTGCTTCTCTGGAAGTATCTGGAACATTTCTGGACGGAACACTATTATCCTAGGCACCCAATAAAGAAGAATATGTGACATACCCAGATAGAAAATCAAAATAACACTACATACTTAGAACATGAACTAAATAAGGCATCGGCTTGTGTAAATATTGACATATGGAGAGTACGATACATGTAAACATTTAGGGACCACTGAATCCGTCGAGGTGTCCAGCTTTAGAATCATGAGTTTTGTGTTTAGTCTAAAAGTCTACTTAGCTCGTGAAAGTTAGTCCAAGGAAGCCTGAGATTCAAAAAAAAAAAAAAAATCCAAATCCTCTAAATTCTCCACCTTTTCCAAGAATCCTGACCATTTTTCAAACTTTGGAAACTAGGAAATTAAAACTTGTTCCCACTCTTAAGTTTTGCAAATTTTCATTTCATCATTAAAATTTATCCAATAACGGGATCTTAAATATATTTTTTTATTGAAACCATAAAAATTTCTTCAACGTCGATTTTTTGAAAAAATGCTTTACCTTATAATCTTCTTTGTTTCTTGGCTCTTGAAAATTCATCTAAAACCTGTAGTTCCGATTTTTTTTCATTATGCTGCTGGATTCTAAAAATTTAGATTCTCAAATCGTGAACATCCCGTAAAACTGGCTAGTCCGCGTTCCGAACAATTCCGAGTGTCTTATGTCTCAACAACCTTGATTTTGATCAGTTTGCCCTCAGCTGTCAAAGTAGCAGCAGATTTTTTTTTTCCCGTTGTCACACAGTGGTCTAGAACTGTGAAAAGACGGTCAAAAGTCATTATCTCATGAATTTTGCATTTTAGACTAGTGGTGTCTTCAGGAATATTTCTGGATATAAAAAAGTCCTTCTTTTGACAATGACAAATTAATGATTAATCATCCTAGAAGTGAGATTCCAAATTTATTTTTCCAAAAAATCCATATTCCGGTTCGGTGTTTTCGACAAAGTTTTAGAAAATATCAAAACAAGAAAGTTTTTTGAAGACACAAGGTGGCTATTTCATCATCTCATTGAAATATGGAACGTTTTTGGTGGAAAACCTCCTAATAAAAGTTTCTACTTATAATTAATTTCTTTAAACTTCTACTGGTTTCAAATGTTCTACAAAATTGTTCAAAACATTAATACACATAAGTTTGATGAATATCATAGCGCACTAGATCGCTAAAAAGGTAAGTTATTATCGGTTTTGCTCAAAAAATATATTTTTTAGCCACATAATTACGATTTACTGCCATTTCCCACCACATCCCACGACAAAACCAATAGGAATAGAAGTATTTAAGTGTGTTTTCTTCAAAATTTCTTGCAGAAACATGCAGAAACATGAATTATATGTGAAATGGGATATGGGATGTTTTTTTTTATGGAAAACCTCTTAAAAGTGATTTTTCCTAGATAAAACATTACTTAAACCTCTACTGCTTCGAAGTAGGGTCCAAAATTGATCAAAACATCAGTAGTACCTCTACATATGGGTCATTCCAGCTCAAGTGGGTACAGAATTTAAAAAAGTTGTAGTCGTTGTCACCGATTTGAGCCAAAATTGTCCAAAACGGTTATTTTGGCATTGTGAACAAACGCTTTTTTGATTTTGCTCTGAAGTACCTAGATCCTTCTGGGCTATAACCCTGGATTATCGAGATTTATAAATATTTCATCTTTCAGAAGAGATTACTCCACACCCAGATAAGCTATTCGTGATCCTAGAATGTCAATTTGAAGTTTTTTTTTTAACGTTGATTCTTATAGGTGTACCAAAATTTTGTTTTTGTTATAGTAACTACAGTAAACGGGATGATTACCGGCAGGTATCCAAATTGTTAAAATTGCATATTTTCACCATGCGTGAGATTTTTTATTTCTTAATATTTTAGGCTCAAATTTTCACCACACTTTGGAAAACTCTTCTACTTGATGTGTTTCCAAGGGCAAATGATTTGGAGAAATAGTTTTTGAGATATAATCAGATGAGTGACAGGTAGTTTTGAGCTTTCTGGTGGAAAATCAATGTAATTTAATTTTTTTTTGTTCCTTCACGACGATGGCACAATAATATTTTTATGTTCTGGGCAGGACCTTGATGTATAATGTTATGAAGATTGATATTGACCTTCTTTTGAACATTGTTTTCTCGAGAGAAAAAACCATTGTGCTTCTGAAATAAAGTAAAGTTGAAGTTCAAAAACTATTGATTTTGCTGAAAATATTTATAGCATCACATCAAGCGACCTCAAAGATTTTTTATCACCGCATAACGATGCTTACAAATCGGTGATATCGACCACAGGTGGTGCACCCACTTGAGCTGGAATGACCCATATACATTTATATTAACATCTGAAGTCCTTTTTTTTTTACATATTCTGCACAGATACTCTATTTTGTAGTCTGTAAGAGGGAAATCACAAATCGAGTGTCATCAAAATACATGACATGTTGAGAAATTGAGCTCGTAAGAGAGAATTTTATTGTTTTGGCTCTCTGAAAACTGGTAGTAAAGCGGTTTTTTTCTTGATTTGTTTTTCTTCGATCTTGTTTTGCGTACTGAGTATCAATGCTACCGACGCCAGGGAGACAGCACCAACATCTGTATCCCTTATTTCAATTACGGTGACCAGATGCCAGTGATTAGATGCCGATGATCAGATGCCGGTGATCAGATGCCGGTGATCAGATGCCGGTGATCAGATTATGCCTCAGAAAATCCCGACGATGCCGACTAGGAATAAACCCAGACCCTTTGGAAAGAGAGGCAATAACGCTTACCACAACACCACCGGTGCCGCTGATAAGGCGGTTATAACATGTATGGGATAGAGTCGGTGTATAATGAGTCACGCCAAGAGAAAAACAGTTGAACTCGCATCACGGTTTTCAGAAGATTCCCATTCTTTTCACTTGGCAACAGAGGACTTCTACAACAACTTCAAATGACTTCTAGCGAGAGAAAAAATATTGCGGCTGTAGTAAATCATTATATCAGTGATTTTGTCAAATTATCTTAACAAAAAATAGTAGAAATTGTTATTACTAATCATTACCGAGCGTATCCCATGACAATTTAACGCTCACTGCGTGTTTATGCTCATTTCTTCGATTATATTTTATATTTTATTGCAATACCTTTCGTGGACCTTTCATAGCATCGTAATGTTTATTTATTTTGCACGATAGGTAGCCGGTTTGACAGTTCAATAGGTAGACTTGGCTTCACTCTTGGCGTGACTCATTATACACCGACTCTAGTATGGGAAAACACTATTTTTGTTTCATTGTAGCTGGTTTATTTTCTTGATACTGATTTAAAATACATTAGAAGTTGAAGTATTTTTTCTTGAATCAATCGTTTAGCTTAGAACAACATTAACTTAGCATAAGGGGATTTATTTTTCAATTAAAAAATCAAAGCAAAAGCTCATATACAGATTCTCCGCCTGTTAAATGTTTTGATAATAACCATCATAGTTACGCATCATATGCATCAAACCTCCAGGTACATGGTAAGAAAAAAGTACCCAAAAGTAAGCTATTTTCACACATCTCGCCACTTTATTGCAGGAAGTCAAAAATATGTAAAGTTAGTCGTTTTCATTTACTTGTGTTCAAATCGTATGGAATTGAAAATTAGATTTTTACCCAAAAGTAAGTCAGTTATACCCAAGAGTAGATGAATATGATTATACTCATCGTGATTATAAGTTAAAAGTAGGTAAATGTGAACCGGCCGCTAGATCGTGTATATTTTTGTTTTTGCATCATTCTTTTCCCGCATTTTTAATATCAACTGATGGCCTCGACCAGTGCAACCAGAATGACATATATATTTTCTTTAGAAGATTTGTAGGTTTATTTACTTCCATTTCTTTTCTGGAAAAAAACAAAATAAGAAATTATTTTTAATTTTTATTAGTGATGGTTTCTAAATTGAACACAGTTGAAGCACCTTCAAAAGTAATAAAAACATTGTTTTTAAATACTTTGTTTCAATTAAATTGTGTGTTGTACTGGATACGATGATAGATGATTCGTACACACACCTTCGTAATGTGGTGTGTAGAAAAAAGGTAAACAAAACAATTTTAAGCTTACAAAATTATTCGCGGTGCGATTTTAACGATGCAAATGATATTAATTACGTAAATATCGTCTTTAAAAGTTAATTAACTTGAAAGTGCTTGTAGAAGCACGTGTCGTAATTGTTTTTAGTGTGGTTCTGAGAAGTGAAACCTAGTGAAAACAGTTATTTAAATTACATGCCCAGAAAAGCACAAAATCGACTGATCGTAGTTTTTAATGCAAATTTTGTGAATGCGTAAATGAATTGGCAATATTTTGGTGGGAAAGTGTACAAATCAGGCGTAACATTTGATAAAGGCACAAAAGCACATGTAAACAAACTTTCTAAGCCTCTTTACACGCTAGAAAAAGTACGTCCACGCAAACCAATACCGATGATGTTGTTGGTTTGCGTGAGCGTACTTCGGTTCGCGTGTAAAGGGCCTTGAAAAGTTTGTTTGTGTAAGCTTTTGTGCCGTTATCAAATGATACGCCTGAAATATGTATCCAGATCCAGTATACAATTTTGGCCCATTTTTTAAGGTACACGTTTATTTGTGGGGACAGTCATTGTTGCATGACGTACCGTATCACCTTAAGCGCCTAGCTAGTGAACAATTATGAAAAGTTTCATGGAGTCTGGTAAAATAAACATCGATTCGTCTGTTAGCGGGGAGTTGCTCTGATGTTCATTACATTTTTGGAAGGTCTAGCCGTCCGCAAAACTGGCTTAATAATATCCCACAACTATGCGTACAAGTAGCGATAGACGGCACTCATAAAATAAATCACATAACCAGTGGAATATATCAATGTGAATTTCACATAATTTTCATGTGATCCCATAGTTGGAAATTGCACCACTAGATCACATTTTTAGTTTGTTTCTTTATTACCGTGATTTTGGTTTCAATTTGACATTAACGTGACGTATAACTGGCTCTGATTACCCAACGAACGAGACAGACAATATTCTAAAAACTGAATGTAAAGTGAGGATTACATCGGGGCTGTGGTGAGGACTGGGTGTGCGAACAAGGTAGAGCTCCACCGTAGGAGACAGTGCCCCGTCCGGCGGACAAACCCCGACGGCAGAAAAAATTGAAAGGTGAGGAAAACACGATCAGTGCAGCTACCGGGCTAGATTTGATTATACAAGTGGGCGTCCTTTAGAAAGGTGATCAGCACCGCCAACGTCAAGGGGTCGTAACCAAGCAGATTCCTGAAGTTCTCCGGGAGTCCGTGTTGTTCGCGTAGCTTCTGGGACCTCGGGCAGACACACAGCACGTATTCCACCGATACGGGGATGCTGCAAATTGAACAAACCTTGCGGAAAGGTGTCCCACCGAAATTACAGGAAATCCTCGCATGGCGGGTCCGGAGTCTTGAAATGATCCGCTGGTCCTTGTACTTTTGGCTGTCCAGCCAGGGGCATATAGTTTCCTTGATCTTCCTTAAGAAAGTGGTCTGCGACTGGAACCATTCCTGCTGCCAGGCTTCCATAATAGTATTCGCAATCCAACGCCTGACGTCTAGACGGGGTACGTTCCTGGTGTAATGGGGACGGGATGCACCAGATCCCGCCAGTCTGTCCGCAACCTCATTTCCGGGCGTATGTACGTTATGTGTCCAATGAAATTTATATAGTTGAAGATGCTAATTTCAAATAACAGACTGTAGTGGTAATTTTTATACGATAGATGGAGTAGATGAAAGCATAGAGTTGATAGTTCCGTTAGAGTACGGCAGTGTGAAGATTGTATATAGATATTAGAATAGCGAACTAGGACAACTTTAAGGAAGGTACAAATCGGTTTTTTCATCTCTCTTTACCAAACTCCCCCTTTGGAGAGGGATGGTGAGGGGTGTCATCCCCCCCCCACGCCACCACTGGCAAAAAGAAAAGAAAACCGACCCGTTCAAGTACCAACTGTGTGTTTGAAACAGTTCTACCGATTTTTACCGCACTTCAATTGTTATTTGAAGGAAGGCATCCAGTCGTAGGTTTGGAAATTGCAACTATTGTTTACCCCTACCACGATATGTGCTCCTGTCATCGTCGACTTGACGATCTCGAGGGGACACGGGTGGGGTAGGTGTTGCTACTGTACCTTTCGACCATTGACAGTAATTGACGGTATGCTCCCATCCAGAGTTATGTACTTTGACTATATGTTTTTAGTATTACTTCTACGTGAAGTCAACGATTTACATAGTTGAAGATGCTAATTTCAAATAACAGACTGCCAGTGGTGGCGGGGGGGGGGACACCCCTCACCATCCCTCTCCAAAGGGGGAGTTTGGTAAAGAGAGATGAAAAAACCGATTTGTACCTTCCTTAAAGTTGTCCTAGTTCGCTATTCTAATATCTATATACAATCTTCACACTGCCGTACTCTAACGGAACTATCAACTCTATGCTTTCATCTACTCCATCTATCGTATAAAAATTACCACTACAGTCTGTTATTTGAAATTAGCATCTTCAACTATGTAAATCGTTGACTTCACGTAGAAGTAATACTAAAAACATATAGTCAAAGAAATTTATATGATTTCTCACATAGAATTTCTTATGCTATGGTTTTTGTTATTTGAAAAATATTATGTGCGCAGGGCATCTGATCGTTCCTTTTTTCTAGCGAACGGCAGCAGCTGTATGAATTCAATTTTACCACTCCCTTATGTGCGGTATTTTGTATACCATTTAATACGAGGGGGGCGACACATCTAAATCTCAAAATTAGATGCTCAACATATCTCACACTAGCGAATCAATCTTCGAAAAATATTTTTTCATTTGTCGCATCTACGTGCATCGCGCATCATCTTTTTGCAGGAAATCTTCAGAATCGTCATCAATCTTCTTTCTATCTACTCAGCGTGCGCGCAGCTAGCCACAGCAAAATACAATCTTTTCTGCATCGTAGATAGAGTCGTCCCCCTCGATTTAATACCCCCACACTACGCTTTGCATTCATACATACGGATGCACAGTAAAGCGAATAGATACCAAAAAGCATTCCCACTTTCTCTTCTTCAAAATCCTCTCCCGTACAGTCGCTCCCTTTCGCTCTGGTTTCATTCCCATTTTGATTTCATTCGGGTTCCTTTTTTCGTTTTGGCTTGGGAATGTCCGAAAAAACAGTCAATGAACGGCATTCATCGAGCAAAGTGGTTGGTGTGTTTGATGCTAAAAAATAATAAGTTGGTTTGAAAGAACAATGGGTAAAAACACCCTAGAAGATTTGCTCACTGTCAAACTAAACCAACAAGTTCTTGACAAGATACTTTTGAACTCAAATAATAGAAGTAATGGAAGGGTGATGTTTCAATGATCTTCAAGGCAACGTGCAATCAATTTTTTAACAAGCAGATAAATAAAAACCGAAGTAGAGTAGATGTTTGTATATTGTTTGGCTTATTAATGTCATGCCGAGTTCTTATATATCATCATCGTATGACATTTGACGAGTTTAGTCACGTTAGCTCCGTAAATATTAATATTTTCATAGATTTCTTGAGTTCTAAAATGGTATAAAACATCCATTTCCGACTTCTACAAGTTACGCTGTTTCCGGAAATATCCATATTGTATGGTATTTGCAGATTCAAATTATTCTAGTACATCGGAAGTCTTTATCTTGTATTCCAAAATGGCGTCGAACATCCATTTCTGGCATCTATATTCTGCACCGGTTCCGAAAATATCCATATTGTATGGTATTGGACGAGTATTCATAGTGTTCTAGCATATCGGAGGTCGGCATCTTGGATTTCAAAATGGCATCGAACATCCATTTCTTTCATCTACATTCCACACCGGTTCTGGAAATATCCATATTGTAAGGTTTTTGACGAGTATTTATAGTATTCTAGCATACCTGAAGTCGCCATCTTGGATTCCAAAATAGCGTCGAACATCCATTTCTGGCATCTACATTCCACACCGGTTCCGGAAATATCAATATTGTATGGTATTTGTCCAGTATTCATAGTATTCTAGAATATCCGAAGTCGCCATCTTGGATTCCAAAATGGCGTCAAACATACATTTTTGGCATCTACATTCCGCACAGGTTCCGGAAATACCCATATTGCATAAAGTTTGACGAGTTTTCACAGTTTTATAGCAAACATAGGTCGCCATGTTGGATTCTAAAATGTCGTCAAACATCCATTTCCTGCATCTACATGTCACACCGGTTCCAAAAATACTCATATTGTGTGGTATTTGACAAGTTTAATTGTTTGCCTAATCGTGCGGGAGTCCTTCATTTACGCGAAATCCGCGTCGCGGATCGCTGTTTTCCAACGCTCAACCCGCGCTAATATGACAGTCTGAAAAAAGATATCATCGAGATGAATCGTATCATACGTATATATTCCAAGCGCTGCTATCTCACACTGGAAAGGAAAATAATGTGTGTGCGAAATGCTTCCGTGCAGGTAATCCGTCTGAATTTACAGCTCCCGCAGTTGGCTATCAACTTGACCAGAGCAGAAGGAATGAATTTAAAAATCGGCATCTGCAAAGCAACTGCACAAAGCACAATGCAACGTAGAAATGAAATCTGACTGTTTTTAGATCCCGTTCAGTGTGACTGTTTTTTCATCAGTTTCAGTGAATGCCGATCACTGCGAATGATGAATGCGAATGATGAATGCGAATAATGTATAAGTTCATGCAGTCACAGGCAGAATGCGTTCCTTCTTCAAGCCCTGTATGTGCGTTCCTAATAGAAACTAAGTGAAAACTTTTTTCAGTGGGTGAAATACGATCTGACAGCAAGGCGCCTCATACAAAGGTGACACACAAAGAAGAAGTTTTAGTTTGTTTACTAAACTGACCTATGACCATTTTGTTTGGCATGTTTGGCTATTAGCAATGATCATCGTGTTTATTCGCGAAATTCACATTAAAGCTTGATCACTTGCGTAGGAAATCTATTTGGCAAGGCTAGAGTTGGTGTATAATGAGTCACGCCAACAGTGATGCCAAGTCTACCTATTGAATTGTCAAACCGGCTACCTATAGCGCCCATTACACATGTCAATATATTGACAATAAATTGACATACTGACAATATTATTGAAAAGGTGATATTGATGATGATGATTGATGACAAGTATTGACGAAAAGCTGATTTTCATTTCACTTTGTCAATACTCAGAATATATTGACAAAAAAAACAGTCAATTCTATCAATATCATCAATATACGAATATTGACAACATCAATGGCAATACGCTTGAAGCCTTTTAACCTCAATGTTACTTGTCTCAATTTCCCCACACAAGAAACACGGATCAGCGGGTCAAAAGAGAAACGTCGTTGCTGGACCTATGCACTGAAAAAAGTTTTCATATAGTTTTCATTGGGAACGCACATGATATGATATGATATGATGATATCTGAAATTCAAATAACGTTCATACGATCACATGAATTGTATATGACAAATCACATAAACTTCATTGGACACATGGTTCATGTGATTTTGTGATGCGATTCCCAATTATGAGATCACATGAAAGTTAAGTGAAATTCTAATGGATATTTTCCATTGGAAATGTGATTTATTTTTTGAGTGTGGAAAATACTAACTACACATCAAATTCAGATTTTACCCGGTTTTTGAACTACTGAAAAAGTCGGTAAAATTTCAAATTACCATCACTCGTAAGAAATCAATAAAATCGACACATTATCATTGAACGGTTTTAAATAGGTCCGTACAATTTCGTAATAAATTTCAAAATTGTTGAATTGGTTGGTACTAGAAATACTCAGAGGGAGAGATGGGCAGAGAGAATGTTTTAAGCCAAATGAGCTGTCAAAATCTGAGCCAATCAAATTCCCATTAGAATTTTTCCGAGGATTTCTTATTCTTTCTAGAAAAAATTTGAGAGTATTGCAATCGAACAGAAATTCAATCCCTTTTATGTTTTGTATGCTTCTCAAATTCAACTAGGTTTTGGAACCAAAAACAATATTCAAACTCTATTGATTAATTGATCTTCGTTGGTTAATGAATAGCACCAAGAAATGTGCAAAATATTGTGATGCAATCAATTACCACCTATCTCACCCTCTGAGTATTTCTAGTTGGTACTATCCTTTCACTCCACTGAAAGTTCCAATAAGAAACTGTCAATATTTGTTAGAAGAGACGATTTCTCGACCGTTCCGTCAACGCCAATATCAAATGTTGTATCTTTTTGACAGGACACAGAAAATACATAGGACAACATGATAACAAACTAATGGAATTGAATCAAATCGATTGTCGACTGCGCGGAATTACCACTCGTGTTGAATAACCCACGTTTATGGTATGCAGTTTCCCATAAATAAACTATTATGCTGATGTTTTGGTAAACATTCCTAAAACTTGCATATATTATTGAATTTGCGTTACGATGTAGAAAATGAACATCGATATAGACGAAGCCTGGGTAGTGATTGGCGACTGTAAAAGGATACTTTCTTATTTAGTTTGATATCCATTTTATATCACAAACGAAGATTTAAACAAAATGCCAACACTGCATGGGTGAAGGTGCATTGTGTGTCAGTCGGTCTAAATGACGTACGTTCTCCCTCCTCTTGGGTAGGGGAAGAATATTGAGAAAGTGAAATGAAAATCAGCTTTCAACAATACTCGTCATCAAACCATCGTCATCAAACCATCGTCATCAATATAATCTTTCAATAATATTGTCAGTATGTCAATTTATTGTCAATATATTGACCTGTGTAACAAACGCTTTAGTGTATTGTCATTAATGTTGTCAATATTTATATATTGATTATATTGTAAGGAAAATTGACAATACGATGTTTGTCAATATATTGACAAATGTAATGGGCGCTTATCGTGCAAAGTAAGCAAACATTACGATGCTATGAAAAGTTCAAGAAAGGTATTGCATTAATATATAAAATAAAATTGAAGAAATAATCATAAACACGCAGTGAGCATTAAATTGTCATGGGATACGTTTGGTAATGATCAGTAATGAGAATTTCTACTATTTTTTGATAAGATAATTTGACAAAATCACTGATATAATGATTCAACACTACAGCCGCTATTTTTTGCTCTCGCTAGAAGTCATTTGAAGTTGATGTAGAAGTCCTCTGTTGCCAAGTGAAAAGAAAGGGAATCTTTCTAAAACCGTGATGCGAGTTCAACTGATTTTCTCTTGGCGTGACTTGGCGTACACCAACTCTAGGCAAGACATTTATGATCAGCATACACTTTCCGGTCGTATGAAACAGGTCTAAACCTGTCCAAATCGGTCCGTTTTGGCATTTCTTATGGCAAAATAGTGAACTTTTCATGTGCATAAACGAAAAATAACTCACCAGGAGACCCATGAAAAGTTCACTATTTTGCCATAAAAAGCTAACGGGTGGATTTGGACCTGTTTGATACGACCAGAAGGTGTATGCTGGTCACAAATGCCTTGCCAATTTGATTTCCTACGCAAGTGATGTGACACGAAGAGGATTGATTATAGCAAAACTTAAGCAATGAAGGTGAATAGCAACAAACATGTCATTCACCGATTTCTTGCGAATAAAATAACAATCTCGCGAACAAACTATACCAAATGATAGAGGAACCATTCCTCTACCTGTTTGTGTTGTTAGTTTTTGAGATTGAGCTTAATACGTGAGAAATTGGCAAATGACGTGTTTGTTTACAAAGATTTTTTTGAACAAACCCACAGATTTAAGTTTGGCAACCCTGTTACGTTTTTGGTGGCGGTGAAATCGATGAAAACAGATATAACAGAGTCCGTGGTCAGTGGTGAAAAATCAAAACAAATCCTAATCGAAGATCATCCACGAAATATACATAAAAACACCTGAGTCAACGTAGCAATGGAAATGTCCTGAATGTAACCAGTAGAATTTATTTTTTCCTGAATAAGGCTGTCAAAACTAGCCAAAACTTTGGGTAGTTAAAACTCTATTGGTTAAACTAACCAGACTGCATAGCCGAAACTCTCGTAGATAAATAGGTAACTTGTTTTAGCCTGCACTTTTAGGAGAGATGAATACTGGTGGGGTTGGGTTCGTCGTGTTTTGCATATGAAGGAGCAATACCGCTGTACAGGCTTCGATGAAGACTTTTTACTGAGTCTATTCCACACCACTATTTGTTCTTCTGCATTTGATCACTCTAGGGCCACTTAAATGATTGGTTTCATTCCGTTTGATAATTTCATTCGAGTACTGAGTCGCTCAGGCAGTAACTCGACGTTTTCCATGTTTGTGGAGTTTGTGTCCTGCAAATTAATATATAAATAAATGTTTGCTACAGTGACAGCATTTGCCAACATTTTTTCAAACAGTCATTCCTATTTTGTTAAAACATTGTCTCATTCAGTCGACTTTAATTAAAACTTATCAACTAGCAAACTAATTAAACTTTCGTTCACCTCTTTTCAAAAACAGCATGTTTATGGTAATTAGCAAGTTCCCCATGTAACCTTTTAGGAGCGATGTTGCCAAGGGTACACAATTTTGCTTTTCTCGACATTGCTCATTGCTGCTGTGCTGTATGCAAACCCGTCATGATGTAATCAACTGATGGAAGGATGTTTTTTATTGCTTGTGTGAGGTGTTTACAGCCATGCGATGTATCGAAAATTGTGGAAAATATTTTCTACAAGTGATGTTTAAGTACTCTTAGATCTTCGGCTACAAGCACACGAACATGACACCGTATGTTCTAATAAAGCATTGCGTTTTTTCTTTTGCTATTCTCAAAACCTTAACGTAAACTTGTTTTTCCTTGTTTACTGGTTTTGGTAGAAATTTCCATTTCAATCAGCATCACTGGGTAACGTAGTGATTTTGAGTACATTTGGGAAATAATCAGCATTCTGCCATTATTACTTTTTTCAGATGAGTCACATACTGACATACAATTATGATTACATTGGTCTTTTGAAATGGTTTAAAGATTTTCACTTATCGTTATGCGTAAAAACAGAATTGAGTGTAATATTTTAATGATTTTTTCTTCTATTTAATGGCGCAAATGGTATCTGCAGCTCAAGTAACTTAACGTTTGGCGCCATTGATTGCTAAAGTCTTAAATTTATCATTAAGATAGGTTAAATGCACGTTTAGTTTCGGCTGTGATGGCGGCTGCTTTTTACATAATTGATGAACAATGAATTTTTAATCGATTACGTATTCTTATATAACACGAGTGAAAAAGTTTGTTAAAATTACAATACTTTACAATACTTTCCTTACATTTTGTTTCCTTTGCACCTATATTTGTGGTAGTGTACCTATGGTTGTGGGTTTGATAAATACTAATGATCAAAGTCTAGAGTGCTGTTGGTTCAGTTCACACTTGTGTTCCCATTTAGATGTTTACCATTATGGTTCCGCAATGAATCTTTGCAAAATTTATAAAATCAAAGCTGTATTCAAAGAGAAAATTGTTTTGGAAGATTAAAACCGAGGGAGAGGGGGGGACACAACTTAATTTCAATTCTAGACGCTCGAAAAATCTCACACTAGCGAATGAATCGTCCAAAAATCTTCAACCACTTTCCGCATCTACTTGCTTCGCGTATCATCTTTTTACAGAAAATTCATGTGAAAAGTTCCTACGGCAAGTTGTGCCAAGTGATAAGCTAAAAGCTATTGAGTGGAAGAGTGACTCAATTTAAGCTTCTTAATTTGAAACAGTCAAATCAGGTATGCCAAATCACTCATAAAACTCCAGCACCCAATCTAGTAGTGCCTGTTTCCTTTGATTTTTTCCGCACCGAATCAGGACCCATTATATTCCTGTTTAAAAACGTTCCGTTGCCGGTTTGCCAACGTCGTGATCAGACTAGACCGAAACAAAGCTCCCGTAGAGGACCTGCTTGCCTGAAGACCCAGACCAAACGCGTGTGCTTAGACTGGGTCTCTGAAAACTTGACCCGAAAACCACGAGGAGGTCCACAAGTCCCGTGCAAGGTCCGTAACCGCACCCCAACAAAGATCTATCGTTAGTGGTGCTGGTGGTGTAGTGGTTAGCGTGATTACCTCTCACCTCAGCAGGCCTGGGTTTTATCACTGGGTTCTGAGGCATAACATCTCTGATCACGCCTTCCTTCGGAAGGGAAGTAAGGCCGTTGGTCCCCGGTTCATGAGTTGATGGGTCGATAGGTAGGTCGATTTTCCACGCATGACGTGTCGTCAACGTCCAAGCAGTGCCAGCCTTCAGTGCGCGTGTATTGTATATTTGTTTACGTGGTTGTGTATTGTTGGCTCATTGTTCGATGATTTTGACGTTTTTCTCGACGGAAGTTTGATCTGTGTTCACTAAGGAAGTTGATGAATCGTGTAATTCAGATACCCAAAAAGGTAGTCCGTGCTGAAAACCGCTTCTGATCTAACCCTTTTGCTGCCTTTCGTTGTGTACTGGAGAACACCACCACTCACCACGCGGTGATTGAATAAACACCGTTTGGTGAGACCAGATGGAATTCGACTTTGAAATATGTGTTAGGGAAATCGCTTTTTGAAGGCAATCGGTTATAATTTTAATTATCATAACAACAGTTGCAGTGCAATTTTCAATAGTTACATTTTGAGAAATTATAAAGTCTCAAATTTAACAGGAGCGTAGATATATTTCTGATTGATGTTACATTTTCGGTTTTCAGAAAGTGTACTCCCATATAGAAATCACAGACGTAGTCCTACGTCAAAAGAGTTGGCGCTGCATCTTTCAGACTGTGTACTGGTGGGTTGAAGCCGTTGTGTCGCGCGAGATTGGTGATGGAAAGTGGACGCAGTTCTTTTTTTTCTCTGCTGAGATCATTCTAGTTGTTGGAGCAGCTGGAGTGTGTTCCGTGGTTGATGGGTGTTTACGCTGCTGTTTGATGAAGGAAAGGCAGGAGTGCTGTTTTTAACACCTTTTGAAGAAATAGCGGCAGCATATCTATGGAAGCTCTACGAAATCATCGTGATGTCATGAATTTGAATTTCATGTGAAAAATCTATTTTTTTTAAATCCCGCAGGTTAAAGTCACTTAAAAAAGTTTTACGAAATAAATTGATATGAATTCAAAACCAGTATTATTTCGTTGTACTATTTTGAATCAAAATATGGATATTTCTATCATGGAGACCACTTAAGGCCCCCGTCTGGAAGTATTATTGATATTATTCCCTTGCTGGGATGTTTTAGTACATCTGGGAAAACCCGCAAAAATGAGCTAGAAAAATAAGCTAATCGAAAAATCGAAGCACACTACGTTCTAGCATAACTTTCTGGCAACATGATAGTTGGAAAATTTTTGGGAAAATCCAACCCACAAAAAAACTGGGTTGTTTTTCCGACATGAAGACCACCCAATTCCGGCCACGTGATTGCAAATGTGTAAACACCATGTTCTATCTTTCCCCTCTGATAGCTCGTGATCTTTATTCTAAAGTACCAGATAATTATATACTAAAAGATTCGTGAGAATGTCAGGAATCTTTTGGTGTACTTCAAAGTACAATTTTCCGACTTTCCTCGCATCGTTTTTCCATTTTCATTTCATGCATACCATTTTTCCGTTATACCGGTACATGGCGAACAAGGCATGGGAAAGAAAAAAAAACAGTACTAAACACGAATAGGCGCGAGGAGCTTTCGGCTCTCATGATTTTTGCGGACGGCTGACTGAAGCATGCGAATAGTGGTGTCGTATATTTAGCAAAAAATAATTCAAGTTGTTGATAATGAAAAAGGTCATCAAGAAATAAAATGCCTTTCCCTACATCCTCCATTTCGCCCTGAATGACAATGGGTCCAAATATGCACTGGAAAACATAGTGTTCTCTGCAGGTCGATGAAATTAGCTAGGTTATTTGTGTTTTCTTTGTTTTTAGTAAACATATAAATATTGTTTGGGAAGCAATATAAGTAATAAGCAAAATATCCGCCCACCTTGATATTGACTATATAATCTACACAGCAGGTATTATTGATTTCCGTATCTAAGAATCACATTCAAAACGTCATATGGTATAATTGCCAATACCTCAAAAAGCTCCGCGATGCGGATAGAGTCCCTATTGACGGTGTGATTTGTTGTAAGATGTAGATCTCACCGAGCTGATTCAATTAATAATTACGATATTACAGCCGATAATGACAAGACTTTGCTATGATGTATACTGAAACTTTGCATAACTTATATCAGCAGAAAAAAAATGCATCAGTTAGTTACAACATAGGCAATTGCTTTATTGCAAATGACAGTAACGTTTATTGATAATGTGAAAACGTGATAATTATATACTATACTCAACTGTTGTAAAAAATTAATGCTTCGTTCAGAGTTGGGCACAGTTTAGTTAATCCACTAGGAACATTTTCGATAGCGATTATCGCTTCCGCTAATTTTTTAACCGATATAAAAAATCAGAGCAACCTGTATTTTGAGACATTCATGATTATAATTTATAAATTTTACACTAAAAGACTCCTGAAATAAGGTTGTAATGAAACTGGTTAGCAACTATCGATTATCGTTACCTCCCGATAATCACATTATTATTTTATTGATTAGCGATTATCTAATTATATTGACGCATTATCTGTAATAGAAGCAATAGTAATAGTTTTTGGTTTGTTTGACAAACCTCGGTAACTTTATATAGATAGTGTAACAGTCAACTTCCGGCAGATATGAAAAGCGACAATTACTTGCGACTACTATACATATCATTCTCATGAGAAGTGATCATCCCTACTTTCAGAAGAAAGAAATATTTATTTGCTTCGCGAAGAACGTCGTCAGCTTAGCGTACACTACTGTTCATAAATTTGGGGTTCCCTAGATGTTTCACTATCATGTATCTCGCATAATATCTCTCAAAATATCATAATATCAGGCATAACATTTGATAACGGCACAAAAGCATTTGTAAACAAACTTTCTAAGGCCCTTTACACGCGAACCAAAGTACGCCCACGCAAACCAATACCACTTTCGGAAAGTTTTTTTTTTTTTTTTTTTTTTCTTTATTATAGAGATTGTTAGCCTGAGGCTAGTTCATCTCTTAAGTCTTTCGGAAAGGTGATAGTGGCCCCTATATGATGATGCTGTTTGTTTGCGTGGGCGTAGTTTGGTTTGCGTGTAAAGGGCCTTAGAAAGTTTGTTTACAAATGCTTTTTTGCCGCTATCAAATGTTATGCCTGATATCATATTATCTAACATCAGCGTAAAGGTACTTTACAACATTACTCGAAAAAATTACAAATATTATCATCAACATTTATTCATCATATCATTTTATCCTTCATTTCTACATCAAGGTCAGATAGGCTAGGTGATGTAGAATTTAATTTTTCATTTATGTGTTCCCGAACTTATCCTTGGTAGTGTACGAACAGAAACAGTGCAATGACGTGTACTAAAACCGAATATGAGCAACAGTTGTTCGTATTTTTGATTTTCATAAACCGGACCGACGCATCGATCAGTTCCAGTCTACAGCATGATGTGCTCCTCTCTACACATATCAGTCGGGAGTACGTAGACTTGGAAGTATGATGGTCAGCATTCTTATGTTGAACCGGCCTTCCCCGATACTGCGCCTTGAAGGATGTTTCTTATGGCCATTTCTGAGATCCGAAAATATTTTTCCAGCTTTCCAAGAACGCCAAGTAACCAACTCCAGTGATATGTAAGAAAAAAAAACCGGTGGTTTCAATCCTACATGTGGTGTTCAGCATTTTCCCGGAGAAGCTACCTCCCCGATACTTGAAAAATTGTTCCTGTGAACATTCCTTAGATTCGGTAATATTTTTACGAGTTTTTCGAAATGCCA
This sequence comes from Ochlerotatus camptorhynchus, assembly GCF_037179485.1. NCBI lineage: Eukaryota > Metazoa > Arthropoda > Insecta > Diptera > Culicidae > Ochlerotatus > Ochlerotatus camptorhynchus. Next base: position 100,054 of record NW_027041053.1, read on the forward strand.
AGTGACCATCTTCATTCATTCAACTACCGGTGTTTTCAGTAAGAGGAATTTATCCTAAATGTGGGTTCAGCATTTTTATGGAGAACCGACCTTCCTAGATACTGAACCATGAAGTTCTCATGGCCATTCCTGAGCTCAGGAAATATTTTTAAAAGTTTCTTGAAATGCTAAGGGGCCAACTTCATTGATATTTCATTTCAAATACCGGTGATTTCAGTGGGAGGAAATTTACCTAAATGCGGTTATCTTGAAATGCCAAAGGACCAACTGCATTTATATTTGACTTCATATACCGGTGATTTTAGTGAGAGAAAATTAACCTAAATGTGGTGATCAATATTTTTATGGAGTATAATTCTTTCCTTATAATGGACCTTGAAGAATAGTTCCTGCGGCCATTCCTGAGGTCCTGAAATATTTTTCCGAGTTGTCAAGGGACCATCGTCAATGATATTTGAATCCCCCACATCGCTGTTTTCAGTAAGAGGAAATAATCCTTTATGTGGGTTCAACTTTTTCATGGAAAACCGGAAATCCGGAAATATTTTTAGTTTTTTGAAATGCTAACGGATCAACTGTATTGATATTTGACTTCAAATACCGGTGATTTAAGTGAGAGGAAATTTACCTAAATGTGGTGATCTATATTTGTATGGAGAGTAGGTCTTCCCCTATACTGAACCTTGAAGAAAAGTTCCTATGACCAGTCCTGGGATCCGCAATTTTTTTTCCAAGATTCTTGAATATACCAGCTATTTCTACACAGGGGAATCAAATATTTTATCAATATTTTTTATGAAGTTCCTCCCTTCCCCGGTAGTGCACCTTGAAGTTTTATTTCCTGTGGCCATTCCTGAGTGCTGGATTTTTTTCAAGGTTATTGAAATGCCAAGGGACCAAGTGCAATGACATTTGAAATCAAATACCATTGATTTCAGTGAGAGGAAGTTAATCTAAATGTGTGTTCTGCATTTTCATGGCGAATAGGTCTTCCCCGATACTGTACTTTGAAAGATAGTACCTATGACTATTCCTGAGATCCGGAAATATTTTTCAGAGGTTTTGAAATGTCAAGGGACTAACATCAATGCTAATTGTATGAGTTCAAATACTGGTGTGTTCCGTAAGATAAAATCAACCTAAATGTGGGTTCTGCATGTTCATGGAATGCCGGCATTCTCCGATACTGTACCTTGACGAATAGTTCCTGGGATTCAGATATATTTTTTGAGTTTCTTTAAACACCATGAAACCAACTGCAATGATATTTGAGCTCAAATACCGCTATTTGCAATAACAGGAAATCAGCCTTAATATGGGTGCAGCATTTTCATGTAGGCCTCCCTTTCCTCAGTCGGTAAAGGCGCAGCTACAAAGTAAGACCATTCCTGAACGTCACTGGGTTCGATTCTCGGTCCGGTCTAGGTTTTTTGGGTTAGGAAATATATCGAGTACCCTGAGCATAGAGTATGACTGTACTTGCTACTCAATTATACAATGCAAAAATAGTACAGGTATTGAAACTCTCAACTGTGGAAGTGCATATAGAAAACTAAGTTGAGAGCACGCAATAAGCTTGAAATGCGAACAATAAGAAGAAGATTTTCATGGGAAACCGGCCTTTCCTGATACTGGACATTGAAAAATAATTTCAAGGCCATTTTTGAGATCCGGAAATATATTTCCGAGTGTTGTGAAATGAAACGTGATAATCTTCAATGATATATGAATAAACACAGAAAAACATTCTGAATTTTACTGGTGATGTAAACATCCATGCATGCAAACATTCATGCATGTAAACTTCCATTTCACGTAAACTAGCAACTTGCAAGAAATGTTGCTTACAAATATGGACAGTTGGATAGAACAAATGGAATATTTCATTTCATGTCTCATAAATTTACACGATCTATGATGTAAACTTATAGAATATATCTCACTTTATTTATGTGCGGTTATTTACGTTACTTTTTTTTAACTGTGAAGGCAATTTACATACACGTGAATTTTCGGAGCCTTTCTTAGCTCAGTCCGTTTTAGTATAGTTTCATTTTGGAGGCGGCTAGGTTCGATTCCTAGTTCAGTTTGGTGGTTATTCAACTATGCAAACATTGTATAAATTTACGTTATTTGATAAATCTCAGCTAATCATGCACACCAAAAAAATTTGAATTTTAATGGTGATGTAAATATCCATGCATGCTTAAATTGAAGCATGTTGACTTCCTTTTTACGTAAACAAGCAACTTGCAAGAAATATTACTTACAAAGATTGATGGTTGCATACAATATTTAGAATATTTCATTAAATTACTCATAAATCTACACGATCTGTAATGTGAATTTGTATGGTATGTGACGCTCCATCTATGTGCATCATAGTGACAGAAATTTACACTACTTTTTCGAAATGTGTGATATTCACTTATTGCAAATAAAATTAATGAAGAAAAGAATAGTACTGCAGTCCTGATTATCAGAGTTAAATAATGTAAATATTATAGACCTGTGCATCCAAGAATTGAGTATGATTGTACAGCTTTCCCTAGAAGACGCTTTTTCTTGACGGGTTTTCAACCAACCGCTCTGATTTTCAGCGAATGCCTTGTTAAAACCGCCGAGAAAAGCGGTGGGTAGACCGCAGTGCACAGTTAGAAAAAGTAGTGTAAATTTCTAATCAATATGATGCACATAAATGGAGCGAATCTCTGATACTGCACTTTGAAGAATACTTCCTGTGGCCATCCATGAGATCCGCTAATATTTTCTCAAGTTTGGAAAATTCCAGGCGATTAACTTTAAATATAGATAATCGAAATACCGGATAATTCCAGTAAACGGGAATTTAGCTAATTGTGGGTTTCAGCATTTTCATGAAAAACCTACCTTAACCGATATGAAAGATAACCTTCCCCGATGCTGTACCTATTGTATTCTATGAGCATTTCTGTGAACTGAAAATATGTCCCTAAGATTCTAGAAAAGCCAAGTGACCAATTTCAATGATATATGAGATCAAATACCATTGATTTCAGTACAAAATGTACCCATAAGAATTTTTATGGAGATGAAACCTTCCTAGATACTTCCCTTTGACGGCAAATGGCCATTCCTGGGATCCGGAAATATTTTTCAAGTTCCTTGAAATGCTAAGTGACCAACAATGGTGACCATATTCGAAGTCTATAGATGGTCACATAGACCTTCCGGGACATAATTTGGTTCCCCTGGGGGCTGAGATAGCCTAGTCGGTAAATGCACTGTATTATTAATTCGATGGCGGTAGGATTGATTCTCGGTCTAGTAGAGGGAATCTTTCGGATAGGAAATTTTCTCGACTTCCCTGGGCATAGAGTATTTTTGCGCTTGCCATACAATATACAAATGAATGCATTGATTGGCATAGAAAGATTTCAATTAATAACTGTGACAGTGCATTTAGATCACTTAGTTGAGAGCCGGAAATTGTTCGCTACAGAAGCGTGAATCTGGTGAATCGATGACAATAGCGTAAACGTGACATTTACACATAAAATTTCGTACAAGTTTCCCTAAAATTGATGAAAATTTACATGACACAATCAAAAATATCGCTTTAAATCGAATCCCAAGAAAACCTCATTTCTACACTATTCACCATTTCACTTTTTAGTTATAGACCTTACTTCGCCCAAATCAGTGCCCCAGGAATCATCAAAAATTATATTCAGAAAATCCCGAGTAACCTGATTCTCAATAGGACTAGTAAGACCCCTGACAATATTATTTGCAAATTTTACTCCAGTTTGAATAGCATCAAACATGGAGTTAGATTTAAGCATATCAGAAATCATGTAAATTAATGATTTCTGTAAAAATCCATTTTAGGGGCAGTAATGCTTCCTAAGTCAAAATTTCCGTAAGAATTACGTTGGTTAGTATTTTGATTTCTACCCGCTGCAATAGCAGCATAGGTAGCTCCATTAACTCGCTGAACATTGTTAGCAGCGAGGGGAGTAGGTACAGATGAAAAATTTGAAGCAGGGGTGATATTTGTATCTACGGGTACGAATGTAGAATTTGTTCCTCGCTGACCGTTGTTATCAGCAGAGTAATTTGTACCTGTTTGGAAACGTGGAGCGTTTCCTACCTGTCATTTAGAACGAGATTGTAGGATCGCTTTGCGAGTCTTACATTCCCAAAAATTGGATTTGTGGTTTTCACCACAATTTGAACATTTCAATTTCTTATGACCTTCCTTCACCGGACAGTCGTCCTTTGCGTGAGAGGAATCACCACAATGCATGCATTTAGCTGGCATGTAGCAATTTTTAGTTCTGTGACCCCATCCCTGGCACTTACGGCACTGAGTGAGGTTTTAGAAATTTCCTCCAGTCTTCCTGAAGTGTTCCCACTTCACTCGGGCATGGAGCATAAGGCTAACTTTTTCCAAGGCCTTAAGGTTGTTTAGTTCACTAGACTTGAAGTGAACTAAATAAAAATCATTAGAAATCCCGTTGCGCGAATCGCCAGGACGGGTTCTCATTTTTATTTTGATTACTTGGAGTAGCACAACTCCAAGCACAACTCCTTTCATGACAACCTTAAACACACGTCCAGTTTTGGTGTCGTAAGTAAAAAATTTGTGCTGCTTCTCAGTAAGATACTTGAGAAGACATTTAAATCCGTCCAAAGTTTCAGCCAATACACGGCATTCACCCCAACGTCCAATTTGTAGTAAAAATTTAGCTTTCACGAAGTTCAAAAGTTCCATGCGAAGAGCATGGAAATCGAAAGTGGTTGTCACAATACGGGGAATCTTTTCCTTCTTGGCATTAAGCCGGGAAAGTTTACTAAAATTTTTCTTGGATGATGGATCATTCTCATCATCCGTGAGCAAATCAAATTGATTACTCAAATTAATTTCATCGGAAGGGGGATCAAGAGTTTGACCCTTTCTTTTACGTTTAGGCGCCATGGCGGCAGTAAATTTTTATCCAAATCGACTTCCAAGCAGATTACTATAAGAATCTGAAGGATCGAAGAGGAATTTTCCAAATCGATATCCAAGAAGGATTACCTCGGGTAGGGTCCAAACAAGGATCGAAGAGGAATAACAGTTGAACCATGTAGAAAAAAAATACAGGTTGAGCACTGAAAAGTGCTGTTTAAATTTGTTGTAGCTTTAGGTAGTAGTAACACTTCCTTCAGCAAAAAGCAAATAGATCCGCATGGCAAGAGAGCACGATGCGGACTAATTTGACAAAACTCTGATAATCAGGACTGCAGTACTATTGTTTTCTTCATTAATTTTGTTTGCAATAAGTGAATGTCATGATTAGCTGAGATTTGTCAAATAACGTAAATATATACAATGTTTGCATAGATGAATAACCACCGAACTTAACTATGAATCGGACCCAGCCGCCTCCAGAATGGACCTATGCTAAAATTGACTGAGGTAAGGAAGGCTCCGTAGTCTTATCTCCATGAATATGCTAAACTCTACAACTCGGTGAATCCACGTGTATGTAAATTGCCTTCACAGTTTAAAAAAGTAGTGTAAAATACCGTTACTATGATGTACATAAATGGAGTGTCATATATCATACAGATTTACATTGTAGATCGTGTAAATTTATGAGACATGCAATGAAATATTCCATTTGTTATACGCAACTGTCCATATTCGTAAATAACACTTCTTGCAAGTGGCTAGTTTACGTGAAATGGAAGTTTACATGCATGAATGTTTGCATGCATGGATGTTTACATCACCAGTAAAATTCAGAATGTTTTTCTGTATTTATTTGAATTCATATATCATTGAAGATTATCACGTTTCATTTCACAACACTCAACAATATATTTTCGGATCTCAGAAATGGCCTTGAAACTATTTTTCAAGGTCCAGTATCAGGAAAGGCCGGTTCTCCATGAAAATCTTGTTCTTATTGTTCGCATTTCAAGCTTATTGCGTGCTCTCAACTTAGATTTCTTTATGCACTTCCACAGTTGAGAGCTTTCGAAGCCGGAACCATTTTTGCATTATATAATTGAGTAGGAAGTACAATGTTATTTTATGCTCAGGGTACTCGATATATTTTCCAACTTAAAAAAAACTTAACCGGACCGAGAATCGAACCCAGTAACGTCCAGGCATGGTCTTGCTTTGTAGCTGCGCCTTTATCGATTGAGTTAAGCGAGGTCTACATGAAAATGCTGCACCCAAATTTACGATGATTTCCTGTTATTGCAAATAGCAGTGTTTGAGCTCAAATATCATTGCAATTGGTGTTTCAAGAAACTCAAAAAATATATCTGAATCCCAGGAACTATTCGTCAAGGTACAGTATCAGGGAATGCCGGCATTCCATGAAAATGCAGAACCCACATTTAGGTTGATTTTATCTTACGGAACACATCAGTGTATGAACTCATATAATTAGCATTGATGTTAGTCGCTTGACATTTAAAAAAACTCTGAAAAATATTTCCGGATCTCCGGAATAGTCATAGGAACTATCCTTCAAAGTACAGTATCGGGGAAGACCTATTCACCATGAAAATGCAGAACCCACATTTAGATTAACAGTGGTATTTGATTTCAAGTGGCATTGAACTTGGTCCCATCGGGGAAGGGAGGAACTTCATAAAAATATTGATCTCTACTTATTTGATTCCCCGGTGTAGAAATAGCTGGTATTTAACCTTATATATTGGTTGGCAATTGGTGACATTTCAAAAATCTTGGAAAAATATTTGCGGATCCCAGGACTGGTCATAGGAACTTTTCTTCAAGATTCAGTTTAGGGGAAGACCTATTTTCCATACAAATATAGATCACCACATATAGGTAAATTTCCTCTTACTAAAATCACCGGTATTTGAAGTCAAATATCAATGATGGTGGTCCCTTAGCATTTCAAGAAACTTGTAAATATATTTCCGGATCATAGGAATGGCCATAGGAACTATTTCATGGTTCAGTATCGGAGAAGGTCGGTTTTCCATGAAAAAGTTGAACCCACATTTAGGATTATTTCCTCTTATTGAAAACAGCGGTGTGAGAAATCAAATATCATTGAATGGTCCCTTGATAACTCGGAAAAATATTTCAGGATCTCATGAACGACATTAGGACCTATTATTCAAGGTTCACTATCAGAGAAGGCTGGTTCTCTTTTAAAAATTCTGAACCCACATGGAGGTTAATTTTCTCTCACTGAAATCACCGGCAGTTGAACATAAATATCAATGAAGATGGTCACTTGGCATTTCGAAAAACTCGTAAAAAAATTTCCGGATCTAAGGAATGTTCACAGGAACAATTTTTCAAATATCGGGAAGGTAGCTTCTCCGTGAAAATGCTGAACACCACATGTAGGTACTGAAATCAGGGATTTTTTTCTTACATATCACTGGAGTTGGTTACTTTGCGTTCTCGGAAACCCGGAAAATATTTTCGGATCTCAGAAATGGCCATAAGAAACATCCTTCAAGGCGCAGTATCGGGGAAGGCCGGTTCAACATAAGAATGCTGACCATCATATTTCCAAGTCTACGTACTCCCGACTGACATGTGTAGAGAGGAGCACATCATGCTGTAGACTGAAACTGATCGATGTGTCGGTCCGGTTTATGAAAATCGAAAATACGAACAACTGTTGCTCATAATCGGTTTTAGTACACGTCATTGCACTGTTTCTGTTCGTACACTACCAAGGATAAGTTCGGGAACACATAAATGAAAGATTAAGTTCTACATCACCTAGCCTATCTGACCTTGATCTGGATATGAAGGATAAAATGATATGATGCATAAATGTTGATGATAATCTTTGCAACTTTCTCGAATAATGTTGTAAAGTACCTTTACGCTGATGTTAGATATGAGAGATATATGATAGTGAAACATCTAGGGAACCCCACATTTATGAAAAGTAGTGTACGCTCAGCTGACGACGTTCTTCGCGAAGTAAATAAATATTTCTTTCTTCTGAAAGTAGGGATGATCACTTCTAGTGAGAATGATATGTATCGTAGTCGCAAGTAATTGTGGCTTTTCATATCTGCCGGAAATTGACTGTTACACTCAGGCATGGAAAATCATTTACATTCATTTCGTGCATTCATTTACATTCATTTGCCCCTAACTTTTTTCATCAACAGAATTCCGCAAAATGATGTATAGAGTTTTTGTAGGTTTTGTTAGTAGCTACAACTTTTTTTCCCTAACTCAAATCCGTATATCTTATGCATGACGAACCAGAGCGAACAGAAGCCACTACTGTTTTTCAGTGAATGTATTTTACATTCACTGAAAAACAGGAACATGATCTGCCCGCGCTAATTCGTGATGCATAAGAGATACAGATTTGAGTTATGGAGCTTATTTCAGGAGTCTTTTAGTGTAAAAATTATAAATTATAATCATGAATGTCTCAAAATACAGGTTGCTCTGATTTTTTATATCGGTTAAAAAATTAGCGGAAGCGATAATCGCTATCGAAAATGTTCCTAGTGGATTAACTAAAATGTGCCCAACTCTGAACGAAGCATTAACTTTTTACAACAGTTGAGAAATGTTTTCACTTTATCAATAAACGTTACTGTCATTTGCAATAAAGCAATTGCCTATGTTGTAACTAACTGATGCATTTTTTTTCTGCTGATATAAGTTATGCAAAGTTTCAGTATACATCATAGCAAAGTCTTGTCATTATCGGCTGTAATATCGTAATTATTAATTGAATCAGCTCGGTGAGACCTACATCTTACAACAAATCACACCGTCAATAGGGACTCTATCCGCATCGCGGAGCTTTTTGAGGTATTGGCAATTATACCATATGACGTTTTGAATGTGATTCTTAGATACGGAAATCAATAATACCTGCTGTGTAGATTATATAGTCAATATCAAGGTGGGAGGATATTTTGCTTATTGCTTATATTGCTTCCCAAACAATATTTATATGTTTACTCCAAACAAAGAAAACACAAATAACCTAGCTAGTTTCATCGACCTGCAGAGAACACTTTGTCATTCAGGGTGAAATGGAGGATGTAGGGAAAGGCATTTTATTTCTTGATGACCTTTTTCATTATCAACAACTTGAATTATTTTTTGCTGAACATACGACACCACTATTCGCATGCTTCAGTCAGCCGTCCGCAAAAATCATGTGAGCCGAAAGCTCCTCGCGAGAAATTCGTGTTTAGTACATTTTTTTTCTTTCCCATGCCTTGTTCGCCATGTACCGGTACAACGGGAAAATGGTATGCATGAAATGAAAATGGAAAAACGATGCGAGGAAAGTCGGAAAATTGTACTTTGAAGTACACCAAAAGATTCCTGACATTCTCACGAATCTTTTAGTATATAATTATCTGGTACTTTAGAATAAAGATCACGAGCTATCAGAGGGGAAAGATAGAACATGGTGTTTACACATTTGCAATCACGTGGCCGGAATTGGGTGGTCTTCATGTCGGAAAAACAACCCAGTTTTTTTGTGGGTTGGATTTTCCCAAAAATTTTCCAACTATCATGTTGCCAGAAAGTTATGCTAGAACGTAGTGTGCTTCGATTTTTCGATTAGCTTATTTTTCTAGCTCATTTTTGCGGGTTTTCCCAGATGTTCTAAAAAATCCCAGCAAGGGAATAATATCAATAATACTTCCAGACGGGGGCCTTAAATATCAATTTAATGATTCTCTAGCCTCCACTTTTACGGCATCTTTGAAGAACAAGACATTTCTGATGAAATTGGATGTGCATTTAAATGAACTGCCAATATTTCCTAGTTTATTGACTAGTACTGGTTTTAAATAAGGGGCTTTATGAACGTAAACAGTATCTAAGGCATCTTCGTGGTTTATGAGCAGCCCTTAACATAGGCGTAGCCAGAGGGTGCCTAAACTCAGCAACACAAAGGCTTTCGGGGAAATTGCGTTTGATGAAATGGCATTCGGCCAAATTTTCCATAGTAATTTTTTTTTCGCCCCTCCCTAGCTCGAAACCTGGCTATGCCTTTGGCCCCTAACAAGCAGAAAACGTGGTCCAGTTAGAATCTGGACGCAAAATTTATTTTATAGCAGTACCCCTAGTGTGATCGATTCTGAATTGTGTTAACAGCTATTTGTACTTAAACTGTTTGTTGTGTATTACTTCTGCGTGAAGTCAACGATTTACATAGTTGAAGATGCTAATTTCAAATAACAGACTAAAGTGGTAATTTTTATACGATAGATGAGATGAAAGTATAGTGTTGATAGGTCCGTTAGAACACGGCAGTGTGAAAATTGTATATAGAGAGTACCCAAGCAACAATTTTGGTTTTATGAGGGTTCTGTAGACCATGATTTAGACTTGTAGCATGCTTTAAAGCCGCTATTAAACTTGCAATGTTACTTGGGTAGAAAGCGAGCAAGGACAACTTTTTAGGAAATCGGTTTGATCATCTCTCTTTACAATTACTGTCATTGGTCGAAAGATGAGTGGTGTTGAGAACTTGGTACTGATGATGTCTGCAAGTAGTAGACGAAATACGCGTATCTGTCAAAAGATAAGCAATTATAACGGAATTAAAAGGAAATAAACCAACACACTCAAAGCTCTTCATAAAGGGATTCCGTTAAGAGGTTCGACAAATTTAAAAGATTGTACTTTTCTTGTAAAACTGAATGTTTCACGACGATTCGTGCTGATTTAGAACCCTAACTAATCCACCATCATAGTCCAGTGCCTTTCTTGTATAAAATGAAATAGCTGCATTTCACTGTTCGCAATTGCATGGGTACTCGGAACATACCTGAGTGTTGATGAAGTGGTGTAGAATTAAAAATGAGTAGTTTAAAGTTGAGATTGGGTGAAACTCAATTCAATAATAGGTGCATTAACTTATTAACTCTTTATATCCCTTAAGGCACTGCACTCAAGCTCAATGTTGAATATTTTGCCCAATCTGATGGTGTTGCTAGTTAATGTGGAGGCCGCTAGCTAGTTGCGACAATTTGTCGTTTAAAGTTATTATTTACAAAAGCAGTTACGACTATTTGAAGCTTGTATTTGAACTAATTTGCATTCAAGTTGCAAACAAAATTTAATATTTTTTTATTACATTTCACCCAGACATGTTTTGTATATCCCTAAAAGCTTTGTAATGAAGCTTTTTAATACTACACGAGAAAGGCATCCCGACAGATAGCTGATTCATTGCTTCCAGATTCTAACTGCTTACATGCAACTGAACAGAAAAATATATTACATGTCGTCAGAATAAATCACATTTAATGCGACCTTTAACGTTAAACAAAAATCTAATGCTACTATGCCTTACTGGGTAAACCGTAATTATTGGGATTGCTGTTCCAATTGATCTCAGTATACGCTTTCTAGTTTTGCACCGTACAAAACTTTGCTAATTGCTTGTGAACTGCGAATTGAAGCACATAAATTCGTAAATTATGAAACTTCAAATCAGTCGAACGGTGCAAAAGTTTTTGGCCCAAACAAGGTGCGCTACTCTGCTTTTACACTTCATTTCGTGATGACTAATCCGTTCCTTCTTGGTGCAGACCACACAGACAGACGACTAAATTTATAAAACGCAGAATGCAGGTGCTTGTACCTACAGTAGGTACATTGGCTTAATTAAGAACGAAGTTTTAATTGAGTCAAAACTTCTGGACATTTGGAATGGATGCCATCAGCAGTATTCCATTTGACTTACCCGTACTAGCTGCATTCCGAAAGAGTTATTTGCATTGTAATCTGCTGGTTCAGTACCGGATGATGCTGTTAAAGTTGGACATGTGGAATCCAGATTATACTTAAAGGCAGCAGCTTGAAATCGAGTAAACTTTTTCAGAGGTTTAATCAGAGGATAATCATATTTTTATCGGGAGCCATTTGAATTTTAAAAATTTCCCATTTGCTGACTTTGTGGACATCAATGGAACACAAATGCAGACTGAACAGCGTAGGTATCAAACATGAAAATGAGCTCTGAACGATAGATTTACAATTTCACGCACGTGAATGGCAAATTAAATAGCTTTCGGCAATGTGTACGATAAATACAACCACAAAACCATTACTGGTTGGTATGAGGAACGACTAATTGAAAATATGATAAATGGAATTGTAATGTGAGAACTCGTTAGGAACATGTTTACAGAGATGATTTCTTAGTATTTTATGCGGTTTGTTCGTGTTCAATGAACCAATACATGGGAGAACTTTCTAGTGAATCAGGCAAATAGTTTTATTTGTGGAAAAGTGGAAATCATATTATTTATGGGTGCAATGGAAATTGAACCCATAAATAATATGATATACTTGAAGCACCTCAAAATTTTCATTGCAGTTTCTGAGAACTGGAGGAACAGCCATTTTATCTCTTCACAGTTAGTTAACAGGAGTTAATGCCTAATGTACATTAGGTGAAAAATTGTATTGAAAGAAATCTGTGTGAAAACTAAAGTGCTGTTGATTCCACATCGGTGCTAAGATTAAAAATAGTGGGCATGAGCGATCAGTATTACTCCGATGTCTTCATTGACTATTTATAAAGTAGTTGTTTTGTTGAGTTGTGCTGTGAGAATGGCGAACAAAGTAATGTTTTTGTTGAGTTGTACTGTGAAAATAAATTCATAATTTGTTCGTCGACTTTCTCCTTGAATCCACTCGGCCCAGGTATTTTCAGCACACATATCAATAAAAGAAGTTTTTATCTCGCATCTAATACAACAAACACAACAAGAAACGATTATGTGCTTAAGTTATTAAGGCTGAATTCCATTTGGTGAATGTTTACTTAAATTTGGCAGATGGAAAATTTTCAAATAAAACTGCTTATCCAGCAGACTTATTTCTGACAGACAAGGAATCAATTTTGACAGAAACTTTCTCGAAAATTGGTCGATCAACAACAGGGATTTTCGAACATCTTAATTTATTTTCGAAGTGTCAAATCTAAGTGAAAATTTTCCAAATGGAACACAGCCTTAGTATTTTTTTTTATTTGTTCAATCGGTAGATAAAAGATGTACCGATAACTTATTGGAGGAATTCATGGCTAATTGATAACCCGATCAACTATGTACGCGTAAGTACATGGTGTATTAGTTTGGAGCTATAATTTTATTGCAGCGAATGTTCAATATAATAAGTTTTCTATAAAAACAAGGAAATATGTAAAAGCGTAACTTTGAAAATACAGGATTTAGAATTTTGAGGTTTTCAGTGAAGTTGCTGTTTTTTACATTGTCTACAACTTTGCTCAAGACATTGTTCCCCTATATACTCAAAGAAAAAAGTTAGTGTTTTTTATTTTTTGCATAGTAAAACATGACTAATTTTTGACAGTATTATATTATGGAAGATATTCATACAAACATTTTTTCCGAAGATACTGTATGGCTAAAATGTAAAGGCTAGGCTCTAGGAAAAAGTTCCACTTTTTACCGTTTTGGACCACAGTGCGTTGGTGTAACTGTAGTATTTTTAAATATTTTTTTTTAGTTATCTCTAAATCAATTACATAGTTGTTTTAAATGGATTTTTTTTTAGTTTAGCATGCTTTCTTCTCCGTGAAGTTTCATACAAATCAGAAAAGGTCGATTCAAACATTAAATTCTATTTTTGTTTTTTTTTCTGAAGCTACAGGGGAGTAGCGTAGAGGGTGTTTATATCTGTAACCGTAATCTGTTCGTTTTTGTTTGCTAATATGATTAAGATGTTATTCTTAATTATCTTACAGATACATCGTCCAGCTCAAACATTTGTAGGCGTAAAAGGTGGGACCATCCTCATCATCATTTATCAGGAATCATTTTGATAATGTTAATTCATCGCAACACTGCAATCCAAACATAATAACAAATCAAGTTTATTTCAGATATCAACTCAAATCGCAATGATTTGCCTTTTCCTTTCAGTCAGCTACGTACGACACGTACCTACGTGCTCATTATCGTGTACAAATTGAAAGCATCTTTTGAAATGTGTTCTCGTTGCAAAGGGAAGCAGGGTTTTACCTGTTCTGTCAGAGCACTATTCAACAGCATACCACTTGAAACCGAATGGTTCGAGAAATTTTCAAGTACCTCTTCCCGCATGCAAATAACCACAAAATCACGCCTCGAAAGTGGTGTGCTGTCCGGAATTCTGGATCCTATTGTGAGTGCTGTGATAGCTGAATGCAAATGCCTGAAATGATTTATCTTGGTCGGTGAAAAATTTTGTGTTCAAGTGGCAGAGATAGAAAGCAGAGCAGAAATTCGTCATCCGATAGAAGCAGAAATCAAAGTGCTTCAATGCTTGATGCTCCGGTTGAGCGGAAAACTTTTTATGGAATCGAAATATGGAATTTCGTCTTGCTGTAGAGGGTCAGAGCAGATATGAATTTTCATCTGGCGGCAGTCTTGGGTGGAAAAGCTTTGAGAGCAATTTGCTTTGAGCTGGGGAGTTGGTTTGTTGGTTATTCGGTACCGTCACGTAGAAGCAGTAAAAATGTCCCAACTAAAGACGGACGTGATACCGACGTTATCATCATTCTGATAAAACATATTAACAAAATGTTTCATAATAGAGGCGTGCATCTGGTGACGTTAATCTGGTCAACAAATGTGTCAATCGTGCAAGTGAGAATAAATCTCGGTTCAGAAGGCCCTGGTTTGTCATATTTGTTTTCCGTATTGTAAGATGAACGCCTTTCACCGGTGAACGCTCCTGCCAGTCAATTTAATTGAATGGTCAATTGTTCAGGTGGATGATTATTTATTTATTTGTCTGCATCAACAGGCTGTGTAAAGCCCCAATGATGATTTAAGTAACTTATATAGGTAAAAATCAAATCAAAAAATAAAAACTAAGAATAAAATACATAAATAAAACACACAATCATTCACGGTTAACTGTGCCAGAAAAGAACGATGAGAAGTATCTTCGTAGCAGCTGTCGAGGCATATGGAAATCGAAGATGCCCGAGACTCGATTGAACACTCGTTGCAGCCCACCTATTGCACCGTTCATGCCATAGTTTGTGCGCTGAAGTGGCAATCTCAGCATAACGTTGTTACGTAGCGCACGGGGTTGGACGTTAATGTTGACTTGCCCCAAGATTGCACTGCAATCAATTCTACCTTGTAAAGTGTCCGCAATGAACAGGGCCCTAGAGGTGTCTCTTCTAGTTCGGAGAGGCTCCAGATCAATCAGCTGACAACGACTTTCATAGCTGGGCAGATGAAATGGGTCTCTCCAAGGCAGCTTCCGCAGAGCGAATCGAAGAAAACGGCGTTGAACGGACTCAACTCTCTCAGCACCATTGTTGTAGTTTGGACTCCAGACCACAGAAAAATATTCCAGAATGGATCGCACCAAGGAACAGTACAGTGACTTCAAACAGTAGATATCGGAGAAATTCTTTGCTATCCTGAAGATAAATCCCAACGTCCTAGACGCCTTGTCGACAACGTACGAGATGTGCTGCTTGTACGTAAGTTGAGAATCTAGAATAACACCCAGATCTTTCACATGGTTCACACGGTCGATTACAGTGCCGATAAGTTTGTATTCAAATGTGATTGGTTCTTTCTTCCGAGTAAAAGTAATCACTGAACACTTAGTGGGGTTAACCACCATTCGGTTCAAATTACACCAGCTGGCAAAGGCTTCGAACTGACGTTGAAGGAAGTGACAGTCATCAATCGAGTGGATTCGTAGGTAGATTTTAAGATCGTCTGCATACGATAGTCGTGGGCCTTCGATGACCAAGTTCACGTCATTGAAGTAGAGTAAGAAAATCAAAGGTCCCAGGTGACTTCCTTGAGGTATTCCTGACGTAGCTAGATATATATTGGACCGGTTGTCACCAATGGCAACCATCAGTTGCCGATCAGTGAGATATGAACGAAACCATCGCAAGAGGTTGCCGCTGACCCCAAGTCTATGCAACTTGGCAATCGCGATGGCATGGTTTAGCTTATCGAAGGCAGCTGACAAGTCGGTGTATATGACGTCTGTTTGAGTCCTCTCTGCCATGCTTTCCGTAAGATACGATGTCAAACACAGCAGATTTGTGGAAGTAGAACGACCGGAAGTGAAGCCGTGTTGATCACCACTTAGATACTGCTTACAATGAGAGAGTAGAGGCTCCATGATGACTAACTCGAATAACTTCGAAACTGCGCTCAACGACGTAATTCCACGATAATTGTCCACATCCCGTTTGCTGCCCTTTTTGTGGATAGGAAACATATGTGCGAATTTCCAACAAGATGGAAATGTACCACTCGAGATGGACAATCGAAATAGGTGAAGCATGGGCATCAGCAAGCTGGCGATATGCTTTTTCAGGAATACGGATGGAACGCCATCGGGTCCTGGATTGAAGGACGACTTGAGTTGTGATGCGGCAGTGGAAATCATCTCGACGTTGACATCCATCGCACCCAGTGTTTGACCGTACAGTGGAACATTACTAGCTGCTAGGGTAACGTGTTCGTCAGTTAATCTCTCATTCGTGAAAACACTGGCGAACTTCTCAGAAAACAAGCGACAGATCTGCTGAGAAGTGGATGCAACTGCTCCATTCAACACCATTGAAGAAGGTAGGCCGGATTCCTTGCGCTGCTCATTTACGTAATTCCAGAATGACTTCGGGTGCGACTTGAGTTTCCTCTGAATCCCTCGTTGATATCGCGAATAGCATCGACGGCTAACTCGCTTGAACTCATAATTGAGCCTAACGTAGTGACGTTTCAGCGAAAGCGTACGATACTTAGTGAATTTTCTTAATGCGGCTCTCTTGGTCGACTTCAACCTACGCAGTTCACTCGTCTGCCAGGGAGGATGAGAAATTTTACGGTGAACTCTTTTCGGAACGTGCCTGTCAATGACATAAGCCAAGACATGTGAAAATGTTTGCGCAGCGGTTTCAACATTATCAGGATCTAGGATGCTCTCCCAATCTAAACTAGATAGCACGCTGACGATACTACGGTGATCGGCTTTCCGGAAATCGTATGACACGGTCGTGGAAATGTCGTCAAAGACCCGATCGTGATTGTCAGCAACAGTGACAACCAAGGGAGGGTGATGATGTACTTGCTTTACTAGTGGAGAAGGTGCCGTGGAGATGAAAGGAGCGGTGTCCTGAACGCTAACGAAGCAGAGGTCCAGGCTACGGTTGTTTTCGTTGACTACGTGGTTTATTTGAGATAGTGTTGCTGTACTATAGCAGTCGAGAAGGCTAACTGATCCTGTATGAAATACAGAGTGTACAGGGTCTGGGTAGAGAAAGCCGCTGTAAGATGGTTTCCAGAAAACACCGGGTAGATTGAAGTCGCCCAGAACGATTATCTCATCAGTTGGTGTCGCACTCTCCATTATGGTGAAAACGGACCGGCAATGGGTATCGATAAGTTCGTTGTCACGAACCCGGTCAGGTGCAATATACACCGCACATAGGTACAGTGTGCGATCGCTCAGTTCTACGGCCACCCAAACTTGTTCCACACAGTTCCACAAGACGTTTTCAATAGCTCTCGCCTTTAACCCGGAACGAACTGCCACGAGAACACCACCTCCAGTAGATTTCCGACTGTTTTTCGGATTTCTGTCACAGCGGAAAACCTCGTATTCGGATCCGAACACCTGGATGGAAAGCGTTCGAGAATCGAGCCAAGTCTCGACAAAAACGATGACATCGTAGCACAGGTCCGATACAGCTAGGTGGTAGTCAAGAACACCAGAATTCATTCCGCCTACGTTTTGGTAGTAGAAAATGACGTCGTGTTTACTACGGTCGGTGGTCGCACGAGGTAAGGCGTTTTCCCTGGATTATATTTAAAAGATGATTTGATACAATGTGAGCTGCAAAATTTATAACGAATTTGTTTTGGATTCAGTTCCAACCTGGATCGGGTTTGATGGCAAACGTCAATTTGATCGTTTGCTTTTGTAACCTACCTCAGGTCGAGGTTCGCACTAACAAAAAGTTTAGTTTTGTACTGGGTTGTAGCTATAGGCGCTATATTTATAGTCTGGCTAATAGGAGCTTGGGAATTATTTGAGCCGTCAAATAGTGAAATTCTATCCGGCAGCCTACAAATAAAGTGACTATAGTTGGAGCTGGTTCCAAACAGGATCAAAAGCATATTCGGTATAGTACAAATCAAGGTGACGTCAGTCATCAGGTTTGACAAATACGGTAGTAGGCTTTGTGTACATAATGGAGTTATAGTTTTTTCGAATACATATTGTTGTTACAGTTGTTCAAGCGGTAAATACGACCAAACTTGAAGAATAATCTTGCCTATGAACTGTTGCGTGTGGAAGTACAAGTTCATCGGAAGAAGTCCCGGTGTAATTTTCTATCGGTCATCGGAACTCTAAAATGGAAAAGTGTGCTGGGATATAAGGACAACTTTTCACCGCATGGAAAACGTAATTGCAGTCTGCACTTCCGTAGTGGTAAAAATGTAGTGTTTTAACAAAAAAAAAAAAGTAGGAGTGTAGGCACAGGGGCATGAACGGAAGCTTGACGTAGGACCGCTAGCAGACGGAACAACTATGTTGATCATTTAGTTCTTAACTCTTTCCGTTTTTGAATTGATGGCCCTGAAAAGGGCCGGTTGTTTTTAAATGGTGGCCACACCAATGCAAGTCGATGCCAAGCGGATGACGGCAGCCTAGTCATGCTGCCTTAGACTGGTCCACATTGATATGCGGGAAATTTTGACGTAGCACTACGTCTTTGTTTTCTATATGGGGGTACACTTTGCGAGTACGAAAAATGAGCATGTAACGAAAGGGTCAGGTTTTGAACGCATATATCTCTAAAGCATTAGTGTAAAATATGTCATGCAATATGCCATTCGACGGGGGCTTACTCCAGCAATTTTGTGGCATATAGTAAAAATAGTGCAAATAGTTAAACAACTAAGAAAATTAACTAAAATTTGTAGCATCAAAATTTCCCATACATTTGCTTACACCATAAAGTGTATTTCCTAACGAAGACATCACATAGTTGGTCTCAAACAAATCAAGTCGTCGCTGCACAAGCAGCTTGCTGCCAAGGCTGCCTGCAAGAGCGGTCTAGACAGAGTTACAGTGATGAAGTCACACTGTCACTGTTTGGGTACAGTTGCTCATCGTGAGAAAGCATTGTGGGCCACCGTAAGCATACACGTTATCGTCATGTCGAAGCTCACCC
This sequence comes from Ochlerotatus camptorhynchus, assembly GCF_037179485.1. Lineage (NCBI taxonomy): Eukaryota > Metazoa > Arthropoda > Insecta > Diptera > Culicidae > Ochlerotatus > Ochlerotatus camptorhynchus. The sequence continues at coordinate 119,265 of NW_027041053.1, forward strand.
AAGCTCAAACTAGCTCACCGTATCCGTGTTGGTCTCAGAATTCTCCAACCACGACAAAGATCGAACAACCCGGTAATGTGCATCAAACCTGCCGCGTCCAGAAGAATACGAACCTGTGATAAATGGCGTCACGATATAGTGCGTGTTGTTCATCGGCAAACAGCCGGGTAATTTGCTTGCCACTCGACAGACGACGATGCGTATCAAACCAAAAGCATCCTTTTCAGGGCGACACAAATAATTCCTCTTAAAGAGTTAATTTTCATAAATTTTGTAGAAGCAAAACCCGCCTGAACAAAATTCACAGCAATCCGTCTTTTTCGGGGCGCCAATATTAATTTTACCACCAAACAGTTGAATTTGATAATTAATCATTTTGTCAAGCTTCTATATTCATTTTCCATCATAGAAAGAGTTAGTTTGGAATATTTTCTAACAAAAGAATAATAACACATGAACTGAAAAAGGATCTTATTGGTATTAAACGGAAAATGGACACTAACCAATTATTACACTTCGGAAGAAATTCACGGATGTCATGTCATAATAACAGGGTGGCCAGCAAACCGGGAAAACCGGGAATACCGGGAAATATCCGGGAATTTGAAAAGAAACCGGGAAAAACCCGGGAATTCGGTGAGAGAACCGGGAAAAATAAATTAACCATACCATAGGAACAAATTTTAACAACAGAATTTCAGAATAAACCATTAAAACAGAGTAATCCTTTACCAAATGAATGTCTTGCTCTATTTGCTGCATAATTTTCTTCAGTTTCTCGTTTTATTGTTTTTAGAATTTAATCACTCAGCAATATTGAAAATTGATATTTGTCGTTTCAATTTCAGATGTAAAGTGCTTGGTCCTTAAAAGAAAATATTGAATTTACGGTTTAGCGACTATACCACCGGTGCCCTAAGATTTTTTCGCAAATTTTCTCACACACACGTCTCTTACCGATATGTGCTTACCTCTCAGTATGTTCAAACTTTCTCATAGAAAATATTGAAGATGCTGGACTTTGGAAACAAGCATTTGTAAAAACCGAATCTGAATTATTCTTTTGCACGGTTTAATTTTGTCGTTGCTCTAAATTCTCACGATTTGAATTCCAGAATTAACTTGGAATTCTCCTCTGAATTATCTTGAAATTGTTCTGAAATAAGCCAGAAAACACCTCGCGTAATAGTTACCAGTGAATTCTTCTTGGAATTTCCTTGCAACTCCTTCTAATAATTTAATTGGAATCCTTCTTAAAATACGCCTTTTTAATAGAAACTAAACGATCGATTCAACCTCTGGTGGTAAATAGGAGGACGTTAAAAAAAGTGTTGTGAGCAGAAATGTTTGTCGTGAGACATAGGAAGCGGAACACTTTTTTACTTTTCCTGATAAATTGATTCATCTGAGACGCTCCAAAACTTTATTTACAGTTTAAAAATTTAATTCTGTATCGTTTTTGCAAGGATCCTGCTAGTGTCCAGAAATATTTTTGGTGGGAAAAATCGAAAACTATAAAAGTGCCTTAGTGGTTATTATATTCTGGATTTGTATATGAATAGTTCAAGTGCAAATCAGTTCAGATCTGTGAAAAATCGTAAAATATGGCAACTACTGATGGAAATTGGAAAGATGTTGAATGAAAAATGCTCTAATTTGCGTTGTGAAAAATCCTCATTGAATCCTCCTGACGTTTCCTCTCGAATTCACTTGGCGCACTCTACATTGGTAGTGCATTTAAAAGACCTATTTACTTGAGCCTATCTGGACATTTCGATTCCTTTGAAAATCTTTTAACTCTATTCGACACAGCAGAACTCTTTCGAAATTTTTATTTAGAAACCCTTGGGAGTATTTTTCTGATTATCAGCAATTTTTTTGCAATCAATTTTGTTGGAGTTCTGTGATGAATCTTTCGCACTAGGGTTGAAACTTTGAACTCTGTTTCTTGTTGAATTCTGATCATAATTCTCTTGGAATACTTCTTAACATTCATCTGTCATTTTCCTCACGATCCCCATACAAATCTCCTCAATATCACGTAAGAATTTTCCGCAAAGTTTAGTTTTTCACAACTCCTCTTTAAATCTTCTAAAATTACCTAACAATTTAATTTAGAACATACATTCTTCTTCAAAGAAATCCCTCCAAATACATCTAAAAATTTCTAAGTATTTCATGTCAGAATAATTCTGGTATTCTGCTTAGGATTTCTCATTCGAAAGCTGTGTGGGAATCTTTTTCTATATTTGTTTGAAATTAACACTTTGAATTCTTTTAAATTGTACTAAAAACTCCAGGGTTTGTCCACTAGATTCTATAGATTATTCTGTAATTTGTTATAACCCTTAAAATTCGCCTTGAAATCTGTGATATTGATTTTTTTTAAAATCTCACATTTTAATTATTTTTCTCCAAATCTTGTACCACAAAAGTTATTATTAATCACAGATTTTGAAAAAAAAAGGTTCAAGTTTCAAACTCAAATTTAAAGCCCCACGATCTTGGGAATCTTCTTAAATCACATTTATCCCTTCAGTAAATTCCTCTCAGCACGTTCTTAAAAATGCGTTCAATTTAGTTTTTTTTTTGTTGAATATTAACAACCGGGAATTTTTTTAGATTTAAACCGGGAAAACCGGGAAAAGACCGGGAAAAAACCGGGAATTTCAAAATGAAAATTAACTGGCAACCCTGTAATAATATCGGGAATTTTAAATAACGTTCGTTCAAAATAGTTAACATATGTGGGCGTAGTCCTATGTCAACTGTTTGCACAACCCCATTGGGGTATCCCATGTAGTTTTTTATCATATTTTTCAACGGGCCAACCCCTAGATTTGTGCCATTAGGTGAGAAAACCACTCTCTGAAATTCTGATGTAACACGAGCTGGCGATTTGGATTTAAAATTTGTTTGAGGGTATTGGTTGAAATGTATGGAGAAAAATAACATTACTTCACTCTTTCGTGCATAGAACTGGTTCAGCAAACTCGATTAACCTCAGAGTTTCAGCATACGTAGCTTGATCTATAAGAGACAACTTTGCTGAAGACAGCATCACGATTCATGTTAGTATTATGGAAATATTAATTAATTAAGTGCATTCTGCTCGTATATTGCAACAAACTACAGGCAGCTAATGCAACGTACCAACTAGATTACAACTAAAAATAAAAGTTCATATGTTCCACAGGCCAACATCCAGGCTCGTGTATTTTGGTGCGATAACCACCATTTGAATGTTTCAGTTCATTTTGACGCTACACGGGCTGGCGCTTTATGTTTAATGTTCATATAGCAGATTTTTTTTTTAAATTTTCATATACACGGTTATTGGAGGCGAACCAGCCTCAGGCTGAAAGCCTCCTAAATAAAGATAAATTAACCAATCAATATACACGGTCTACCATACCAACTCAGTGACTTAGAATAATTGACTCAGAGAATTTTCTTTCCATACGAAATTAACTCAGATTTGGAAAAAGTGCAGTTACTCATAAGCTAAGAGTAACTGCACTTTTTTCCAAATCTGAGTAAATTTCGTATGGAAAGAAAATTCTCTGAGTCAATTATTCTCAGTCACTGAGTTGGTATGGTTGTCCGTGAACAAAATGCTCATATTTATTCAAAAGCGAATATCTCAATAGAACTAACTGGATTCATGATGCAATCTTCAACAAAATTTTTCATGTATGTTATTCAAATTCCCCATACAAACTTCAAACTAAAAGCGAAAGCTCATCTTAAAACCAAATGAGCTAAAACTTTCAGAGAATGGTTTTCTCACATTAAGGCATACATCTAGGGGCCCGTGTAAAATTAGAACTTTTATTTTTGTAGGCCACTCTAATGCTGTCTACATATAGCGGGAAGCCTTTCCTCCGGTCGATGTTAGTTTCTCGTTCTTATTGTTTAATTAACCATGGCACATGGTGACAGGTACTATGATTTTTTTAATTTGTTGGATCGGTAAACAAGCCGTTTTAACAACACACAAACTGATTGATTACAGTTTGTGAGTCGAACAGTCAACTGGATATGTTGACGTTTGACTAGCATAATATCAGAAATAAATAATATTCTTTGCAATTCTACTTAACATCCAAATAAAAGTTTTATGTGATATGACAAAATACAATAAAGTTGATAAAACACATGAACACGAAATACATATGAAGCAGTCCCAAAGTTTTCACAAAAAAAAATACTGAGTACACTTAGGTATATTTATAGGCTCGAGCATCAGCTAGCGAATTCAATACCCTTTTAATCTGCCAAATGATTAGATAAAGTTGAAATTTGGTTTGATTAGAAGAATTTAAGAAAATGAAACATTTTACAACTAAAAGTTTTATGTGATAAAAAAAAATGCTTATTTATCATTTTCTAAAATTGTTGAGTAAAACAAAAAAACTAGTGACCGGACAAAGATTTTCGTGATCTCGGACATAAAAAATTCAAATTTTACGAAAATGTGACTGTTTCTTCATGAAATTTTGTTCAGGCTTGTCTCTCATTATTTGGACTTGATTTTTCAGGATTTCAGGACTTTTAAATAGATTAATTCTTTAAAAAGCAAACTTAAGTCATTCTTCAAGATTCTAAACTATGAACAAACTATTTCTGAACTTCATGAACTCTAAGTATTTTTATGACGATCCACAATAACATAATACTATAGAATTTATACAGATTAATTTACAGATTTTTGTTAGCCAGAAACATATTAAAATGATTTTTTACGGTGAAAATACAGATATAAAATGGAAATAATGTGGTAACACTGCGTTGCTGTTAATAATCGTGCGATGCGTGCTGTTCCACTCTTACGTCGTGTCCGACGCTTACCCGTCCGTTATTACTCGAAAGCAAATGACGAAGAAAACGATTTGGTAAGCGTTTTTATTATCGCTGCTTTTCTCCTCCCTTCCTTTCATTAGTGAAATGGTGAGCAATCAACCGAGCATTGAGCTCGCTTGTTTGATTTGCGCTCTATCGTCCGTGTTTGGGATTTTTCGCTATATGTCTGAATTTTGATTTTTTTTTTAATGTGATTTTGATGTGAATTTCTATACGGGGGAGAAATTAAAGACGTAGTCCTACGTAAAAAAAAAATGAACAGTTTTCTACAAAGGCTGTTCTTGTTTTCTTCAGGAAAACCAGCACGAATAAAAGGTTAGAGTGATCCGAATTGGATACATTCTACAAATCTTCCCAAGGCTTCGTAAGAATAATGCGGTAAGAATCGCTATTTTTTTCAATCATAATTTTGTAAACAAAAAGTTATTACTTTCTGATAATTCCGAATCAAGATGAACGGATGATTCGTCGTCGTGCAACTCTAATGTTTTTAAAGAGCTGCTAAGACATGAGATTCGCCTAGCTATCCAAAACCGAGTCCATTACAGAAAAATTGCGATGGTCACTCAAATTCATCGGATGAATCCCGCAAGAATGATGCCTCTTCCAGTAGCTTAAATTCATCGAATGAATTCCTGATTCCAGTACATTCCACACAATAATCCCAAATCCAGCAGTTCTGATGCATCTTTTGTTTCACATGAAGATACGACAATAGATGCAGATGTGCAACGTTGTCTAAGGACCAGAATTTTAAAGACGCTTCAACCAGCACGAATTGCTGTGACTCTAATGTGGATTGTGATATGGTGAAAAATATCAAACAGAGCTGATTCGCCTCCAGGCGCAGATTAATTTATTGGATCTTCTTCTCTCAACTTAGTGTTCTAAGATGCACTTCCACAGAGCTTTCAATATCTGTACCATTTTTGCATTAGTATAATTGTGTGGCAAGTACAATTATACTCTAAGCCCAGGAAAATCGAAAAATTTTCCAAACCGAAAAATTCCTAAGACCGGACCGGGAATCGAACCCAGCCTCCTCCAGCACGGTCTTTCTCCGTAGCTGTACCTTTACCGACTGAGCTAAGGGAGGCCCTTAAACCTTTGACAGGTTTAATGTGTGAAACACTTGCCTTTCAACCTTATCTTTTATCTGACAAGTACACAATACCATTATAACATCTAATGATTCCAAAACTCCGAAAATCATTTTTTTATAGCAAGTGAGTGGAAGTAAGCCTGCCCAGCGCACAGTGGTTGAAAAGTCCATTTTGACGCTCTTAATTAATAGCACCATGGAGAGTGGATTTAGAGTAATGACGTCTTGAGCAAAGTTGATGAATATGACATGCTTCATCTTTTGAAGGCATGGGTATTGTGATTAATCCCCCTAAAAGTGAAATGAAAAGTTTATTTTTTTCATAATTTCGAGATAAATGGTTGACGTCTTCAGCAAAGTAATAGTAAAAATAGTTGCAAACATTTTTACTCAAGACATAAAAGTCGTAAATTTCACTCAAATCGAGATAGAGAGCGTTGTTTGAGGACGGACCGCCAAAAACACGTTTTTCATCAAAACACATATTTTCTGAAAATTTAGGTATTTAATATGTTCAACAAAGTTGATTGCTATACTAATATACACATCTTTTTAGAACATATATATATGAATAGAATCTGATCGCAGGAGTTAAACGAAAGGCCCGGCAATTAGGATTCGGTCAACCGGAAGCTTAGCTGAATATTTATTCTGTTTGTTATACTAATTGAACTTAAAAAAGACAAATGATTTGATTTTTTTAGTAAAAAAAATAATCAATCATATAGCTGTTTGGCTAAATTTTGATCGTAGCCCCATTTATTACGTAATCACTGACCTGAAAACAAAAAAATCATTTTGCAAATTCCATCTTTATTTCACACATCTTGATCCCACTACGTATGACGGGGGTAAAGCATGAATCCAACGACAGCTAAATTTTGCCGTATAACTTTTCCATTATGCAAATCGGGTCGTAAAGATGGAAACTTAATTTTGAAAGGATTAAGAATTAATTGGAAATGTTTCCTCTGGGCCAAACAGAACTACTGGCTGTGGCAGTGTTTGCAACTGGATTTCTTCCGTTGGGTTCAGAATATGACAATCGGCAGGGGAAGCACGAAAGATGATAATGAGAAGCGCTCTCATTACCAGATGAGGGAAATTGTTATTAGAAAATTGTGTGCATTGAATGAAAATCGGAAATAATGCCACATGGAGATAAATGCCCATAAATTGCATATGCTTTCAATTTTATTATTTTCAACTTGATTCAATGATGTCGTGATTATATTCCATAAAGCAGTTCACACAAAGTTCTATATTAACAGTATTATAATCATCCATGCAGTCATAACCATACAGCTAGTTTTTCAAAAGTACTATCTCCATACAATCAGGGTTGGAAACTAGTCCAAGAGTCTAGATTCATTAAAAGAGGATTTCAATTTTTGCGATGACACAAGGGTCAACAGTTTTGCACTTGCATGTCCCCGCTCGGCATCGCAGTGTCACATCAATAGTTGAACATCATAATTCACAACGACTCAGTGGGTGGGTGGAGGTCGAAGACGCAAAGGAATAACTTTTTGCCAATATGTTTGCGAGATGTGGTTCGGTGGTATGTTGAACTAAAAGCTTCCCGTTAGTCGAGAGAATGTTGTCGCCGTTACGGAAAAAGGGTTGCGGGTAGGAAATTTGAGAAGCAAAGTGCAGCAATAACCATCACTTACATCATCGGACACCGGAACAAAGCCCCGAGTTGGCGAGTTGAGTGCAGCTTCTGATTTCCCGGTAGATGAGTGCTTGAGGGAAAAGTTTTGGTTGCGTTTAACCAGCATTTCAGCAGAAGAGTCACATATATAGTTGTGGGGCTTCTCCGATATTGATTCTTCGGGTCAGTCGTTTCCATTATCTGAGATGGAGTTTGGAAAATGAACAACTTTAGTTATAAAATTGACCAAATTTCGTACGGTAGGTAAAAAGGCCGAGAATGAGATAGTAATTTTGTATATAAATTCATTGATGCATTTGGTTGATTCGTGGTAAATTTAATTTAGACTTGTGTACATTAGTATTAAGATCTAATTTTAAGTAAAACCCGCACTTTACCTTTATTTTCGAACGGGTTTGATTTTTTTTAATTTAGGGGAAATGGCTCTATGGATTGGGCCCATCGCTAAAAATCTGCTATTTATCAATTTTATATGATGAACGCGTCATTGGGACGGAGCTAATGGATATTTTTGGTCGCTATTGAAAACTTAGTCGATTTCTGAATTTATGTATGGGCCCAAATTAGCGGCATTTAGGCCGACATTACATCCATTTCCCCTATCTATCGAATTTGACTACTTAATTTTATTACCTTTCCGTACGTACCGTTGGATTTGATAAAGAGTCACAAATTGTTGATATAGTGTTTTTCGGCAACACTGCTATGTTTGCATGATGTTGTTTATATAGGTACACCTTGAATTTTTATCGTTTTTAAAGGCTGACTAAAAGTAAATTGGTACGCCTCTCGCGCACCGCTAGCACGCCTCTTTTGTAAGGAATCGAAAATCTTTGATAGTGATTTGTTTACACTTCTATAGAGAACAACTGGTGCAAGTGAACATCCGAACCGGCACATGAAGCAGAATTCCGTGTCCGAAAAGCGTGCAAGGCTCTTGTACGACCGTGGCGAAACACAAGAGCTGCACTTTGATCGATGACGAAACATACGCCAAACTCGATTTTAAGCAGCTTCCCGGTCAAAAGTTTTACATCGCGACTGGACGTGTGGATGTGTCGGAAAGATTCAAGTTCGTCTTTGCCGACAAGTTCGCGAAGAAGGCAATTATTTAGCAAGCGATTTTCAGTTGTGGCCTGAAAACGGAACCATTAGTCACATCCTCGACGATGACATCCCAAGTTTACATCGAAGAATGTCTGAAAAAGCGTGTATAGCCGTTCATCCACAAGCGTAGGGGCAAAGTCATCTTTTGACCCGATTTTGCCAGTTGCCACTACTCAAGGTGGTTCTGGAGTGGTATGCTGCCAAAAAGATCGATTTTGTCCCCAAGCTAATGAATCCTCCGAATCGGCTGGAATTTCGACCAATCGAAAAATACTGGGCAATTTTAAAGCAGCGACTTCGACGAAGCGGCGGGGCAGTCAAGGACATCCAGGAAATGCGGGCAAAATGGAAGAAATGCGCTGATTCCGTGTCCGTTTCCACTGTGCGGGTGCTGATGGGCTCCATCAAGAGGAAGGTTCGAGATTTCGTTCGAACTGGAGAAATGTAACCATCTAATATTGTAACTTTGAAGTTTTAATAAAAGTACTGTAATGCAACCATTAATGGATTTTTTTAAACTTATTGATTCATGAATTACAGGTCTTTTTGTGCGCACCAACTTACTTTTAGTCAGCCTTTATTAGTGAAAAGTGTCGGATTAATTATCAAAATCAAGTGTATCTTGAGCAGGCATGGAAAATCATTGACGTTCATTTCATGCATTCATTTACATTCATTTGACCCTAACTTTATTCATCAACAGAATTCTGCAAATTGATGTATCGAGTTTTTGTAGGTTTTGTTATTAGCTACAACTTTTGTCAGTAACTCAAATCTGTATCTCTTATGCATCACGAATTAGAGCGGGCAGAACTTGTTACTGTTTTTCAGTGAATGTAAAATACATTCACTGAAAAACAGTAGTGGATTCTTTTGCTCTGGTTCGTCATGCATAAGAGATACGGATTGGGGTTTTGAACAAAAGTTGTATTTGTTGATGAAAAAAGTTAGGGGCAAATGAATGTAAATGAATGCACTAAACGAATGCAAATGATTTTCCATGCCTGATCTTGAGTGCTAGTGCGATGGGATACTTTTATGCTTGTTAGTGTGCAGCGTTAAATGATTTTCGTGCATTTCAAAACAATTGTGAAACTGTGTCAAGTGCCCTGCTTGCATTCATGATTCTATACACCGATATGTACATTTTTCTCGGTCCAAGAGGCACCCGAACACCACTAGTTAAATATTGTAGACACCATCCACCTCTGCAGTTATCATTACACTTAAATCAGGCTTGCACTTTTCAGGTTACCGTGGACAGCGCTTCGTATGACTACAGAAGGGCTGACTTCGAGGGAATCGCAACCTTATTCGAAAACATCAGTTAGGACGATGAACTCCAAAATCGTAACGTGCATGGTGCCTCTTCTGTTTTCTCGAATAGTGTCGTCTAAGCGATCGATCAGTTTGTACCCATATCTAGTAACCCTTCTTGGCCCAACTACCGACTCAAGCGTCTGAAGTTATCCAAACGAGCTGCCTTGAAGAAATTTTGTAAACTTCGAACGGAGGCGTCGAAGAGGAAGTACAACCTCTATAACAAACAGTCTCCATTCCTCGTCGAACGTTCGACAGAGCAAGTTTGCTTACGCTACTCTCCCGCCGCCGCAAAAGTGTTTTTCGGAAAAAAGTGGATTTTTTTTTCTCTCCCCGATCGGAGTTTTTTTTTACACCTTCAGGTGTGCAGTGCCACAGGCGGACATAAACGTTCCCCGGAGGAAGCAACCATCTCAGCCGAGTCTGAAGATTGGATTGTCCAACGGTAAAACTATCAACCACCACCTAGACATCGCATCATACGGCATCAAAAGGTCATCACCCGTATACACCGTACAACGAAGCAGCAGAACTGCAGATACGGTCTATACAGACCGGACGGTGCCCTTTGTGCTAAGCCACGTGCTGCAACAATAGAGCGATCATCTCTGCTTCATCGCACAGTGGAGTTTGTAAACGCGCCATCCCGGCATATAGAGATAAGTTAATTTTTATCTCAGCCTAATTAATTTTTGTTTTTTTTTTTTTTGTAAATAATTTTTTTTTTGTTTGGTTTTTGATTTGCTAATATTAAGTAATCCCCCTGCAGCGTTGAATTTCCTTTCTTACAAATTATTATTTTTATTATTATTCATTATCTTATTTAGTTTATTTTTGCACATATTTTATTTTATTTTTATTTTTTTAACACTGAGCAATTCACTCACAGTGTTGACTTCCTTTTCTTGTTGTTTCCTTTCCAATTTCAATCCATATATTTGAAATTTGTGGAAAATATAAACATTTAATAACTAAGATTGCAACCAATTCCGTTGCGGTGGTATCTTAAGTCACCGCAATGGATGATACAAATAAAGGCGGGGGTCTGTCGCTTGACATCTCTGATGATGAGTCAATAAAGTCTCCCTCATTTGAAAAGCTTGATAGCTCTGAGGAAATGGATACCCTCGAAGAGCACCTTGATCAAACCACCAGCAAGAACACTGGAGCCTATCCAAAAGTGAAATCTCTACCACAGCCCCCTTCTCCTCCATCGCCGCCTTGTCCACCATCGCCGCCTTGTCCTTATGTGCCCCCTACTCCACTCCTTCCCCCGAAAATATCAGCGACCCCCCGCCACAAGGCTTACCCTGATGACTCGAAAGGTCCGTGGGTTGTTTTCTTCCGGCCCAAACAAAAACCTTTGAATATTTCTCGGATTTCGAAGGATCTGACAAAACATTTTTCGGCCGTAACCGATATCTTTAAGGTGACGCCAAACAAACTGCGCGTTACCGTTGATAACCTGAAACAGGCAAACCGAATTGTTGCCTGTGAGCTTTTTTCGATCGAATATCGAGTCTACGTCCCCAGTTGTGACGTAGAAATTGAAGGAGTGGTCACCGATTCGAGTCTGACTTGTGAGGATTTCCTGCAAGTCGAATCTTTCGGCATTTTCAAAAACCGTGCCCTTCCGAAAGTCAAAATACTGGACTGCATTCAACTGCAGTCAGTGTCGCACATAGGCACAAACAAAAAGTATACCCTCTCAGATTCGTTTCGTGTGACCTTTTCAGGATCGGCATTACCTGACTACGTCACAATTGGGAAGGTTCGACTACCTGTACGCTTGTTTGTACCGAGGGTAATGAATTGCTTGAAATGCAAACAACTAGGTCACACCGCGGACTTTTGTTCCAACAAACCGCGGTGCGATCAATGTGGGGAGGAGCATACGGAGGGTCCTTGTCATGCTACACCAATATGCGTTTACTGTAAGGATGCTCCGCATGCTCTGAGTGATTGCCCGAAGTACAAACAGCAGGGAGAAAAACTAAAGCGGTCCCTGCAAGCTCGCTCTAAGCGCTCGTTAGCAGAAATTTTGAAAACGACCGCTTCATCTTCCCAAACCACCCCAAAAAGCAACAACACATTCCACCTCCTGCCAGATGATGATCAGGGCTCTGACTCAGAGGTTGGTGAGAGTAGTCCTTTTGTCTTTAACGGCAACACGAGGAAGCGGTCCAAAACAAACGTCACCAAAAAACCTCGTAAGGCCTCTCGTACGGACTCTCAACCTACCTTGACAAATTTAAGAGGTAGCGGAAATGTAGCAAAACCCACACCACCGGGATTTCAAGTTTGTAATTTTAACAAAGACTTTCCGCCACTTCCGGGATCATCTAAAACCCCAGATATCCCAGTTTTTCAGCCAGAAAATCAGCTAAATAACCAGCAAGAACATGATGCCATGTTCACGTTTTCTGGAATTGTGGAGAGCATCTTCAATATATTCAACGTCTCTGACTCAACTAGGAACATTATTAATTTAGTGCTTCCATTTGTGAAAACTCTTTTGAAGCAACTAGCTTCTAGGTGGTCCTTCCTTGCATCGATCATATCTTTTGATGGATAATTTTCCGAATGAGGTCGGAGATATGATCTCTCTTCTTCAGTGGAACTGTAGAAGTCTTATACCGAAACTTGACGCATTCAAATTTTTAGTTCACAACTCACTTTGTGACGCATTTGCTCTTTGTGAAACATGGCTTTCTTCAGACACCGATCTCCCTTTCCACGATTTTAACATTATTCGCCTTGATCGAGCAGATTCGTATGGAGGGGTGCTTCTAGGGATTAATAAGCTCCATTCCTTTTATAGAATCGATCTGCCTTCCGTGACAGGCATTGAAGTTGTCGCGTGTCAGGTAAATATTCGAGGTAAAAGCCTCAGTATTGCCTCAGTATATTTTCCTCCGAGAACTGCGCTTTCTCGCCAAGGTCTCTCAGATATCTGCTCAGTTTTATCTGAGCCTCGGTTGATCTTAGGAGATTTTAACTCTCACGGTACAGGCTGGGGGGAACTGTACGACGACAACCGCTCAACCTTGATATACGACATGTGCGACATCTTCAAAATGACAATTCTGAACACCGGGGAAGCAACACGAGTAGCCAAACCTCCAGCAAGAGTAAGCAGATTAGACCTCTCACTTTGTTCGAGTTCACTATCGTTGGATTGCTCGTGGAAAGTAATCCAAGATCCCTACGGTAGTGATCATTTGCCAATCAAAATTTCTATTACCAATGGTTCATCTTCCACTCGCTCGGTTGACATCGCGTACGACCTCACGAAAAACATCGACTGGAAAAAATTTGCGGCCACGGTTCTCGGTGGTATTGAATCGGTTGAGATACTCCCTCCGCTGGATGAGTACTCCTTTTTATCGCGACTTATCGTTGACTCCGCTCTTCAAGCACAGACGAAACGCGTTCCGGGTGTTTCCATTCGCAGACGACCTCTCACTCCGTGGTGGGATAAGGATTGCACCAACGCGAACAGCGAGAAGTCCGCCGCGTTTAAACGCTTCCGCAAACACGGTAAGGTCGGGGATTTCGAGCGGTACACCGACCTCGAGAAAACTTTCAAGGGCTTGATTAAAGCCAAGAAACGCGGTTACTGGCGTCGGTTCGTCGATGGTTTGTCGCGAGAGACTTCCATGAGAACACTCTGGAATGTCGGCAGGAGAATGCGAAACGCGTCATCACCGGTCAACGAAGACAAGGAGTACTCAGACAGTTGGATATTCAGCTTCGCGCGGAAAGTTTGCCCGGATTCGGTGCCGGTTCAAACCAACGTTCGTGATCGTCCGTCGGGTAATAACGAAATAGATTCTCCGTTTTCGATGGTGGAATTCTCACTTGCTCTCCTCTCATGTAACAACTCAGCTCCAGGAATGGATAGAATCAAGTTTAACTTGCTCAAAAATCTCCCAGACGTCGCGAAGAGACGCTTGTTGAACTTATTCAATCAATTTCTGGAGCACAACATTGTTCCGGATGTTTGGAGGCAAGTAAGAGTTATCGCCATTCGAAAACCCGGTAAACCCGCGTCGGACTTTAACTCGTACCGTCCCATCGCGATGCTGTCCTGTATACGGAAATTGTTGGAGAAAATGATTCTTTTTCGTCTAGACAAATGGGTCGAGTCGAATGGTTTACTTTCAGATACGCAATTTGGATTTCGGAGAGGCAAAGGAACGAGCGACTGTCTTGCGTTGCTTTCAACTGAAATTCAACTGGCCTATGCGCAAAAACAGCAAATGGGTTCAGTTTTCTTGGACATTAAGGGGGCTTTTGATTCTGTTTGTATCGATGTCCTTTCGGATAAACTCCACGATAGTGGGCTTTCACCAATTATGAACAACTATTTGAGCCACTTGTTGTCTGAGAAATATATGAGCTTTTCTCATGGAAACTCGACAACTTCACGAATTAGTTACATGGGTCTCCCCCAGGGCTCATGTTTAAGCCCCCTTCTTTATAATTTTTATGTCAAAGACATTGATGGTTGTCTTGATGAAAATTGCTCGCTAAGGCAGCTTGCAGATGACGGCGTTGTGTCTGTTATAGGGCCAAGTGCACCGGACCTGCAAGGACCATTGCAAGATACCTTAGACAACTTGTCTACTTGGGCTTTGAAGCTGGGTATCGAATTCTCTCCGGAGAAAACTGAGTTGGTTGTTTTTTCTAGGAAGCACCATCCTGCACAGTTACAGCTTCAGCTAATGGGTAAAACAATCACTCAAAGTATTTCTTTTAAGTATTTAGGTGTCTGGTTGGATTCCAAAAGCACATGGGGAAAACATATTGCGTATCTGAAACAAAAATGCCAGCAAAGAATTAATTTTCTTCGTACAATTACTGGAACTTGGTGGGGAGCACACCCGGAAGATCTGATCAGGTTGTATCGAACAACCATCTTGTCGGTTCTAGAGTACGGTAGCTTCTGCTTTCAATCCGCGGCAAAAACACATATCTTGAAGCTGCAACGGGTTCAATACCGTTGCCTCCGAATCGCGCTTGGCTGTATGCACTCGACGCATACGATGAGCCTCGAAGTACTCGCGGGTGTTCTCCCACTGACAGATCGTTTCGCGGAACTGTCCTTCCGGTTTCTTATCCGTTGTGAAGTAATGAACCCATTGGTAATAGAAAATTTTGAGAAGCTACTCGACAGAAATCCTCAAACAAGATTCATGAGTTTGTACTATGAGTACATGACGCTGGAGGTTGGTCCTTCTTCATTAATCTCCAATCGTGATTGCTTTCAAGCCTTCTATAGTTCCTCTGTAAATTTTGATCTGACCATGATGCAAGAAATCCATGGAATACCAGATCACCATCGGTCGATGGTTGTTCCCTCAATTTTCGCAATCAAGTACCACCATGTAAGTAACGATAAAAGATTTTTCACAGATGGGTCAACCATAAATGCTTCCACTGGATTTGGTGTATTTAATCAATTTCATAGCGCCTCTTATAAACTGCAGAAACCATGCTCAGTATACGTTGCGGAACTCGCAGCTATATTTTACGCAGTAGAGCGAATAGCCTCACTACCGTCTGACCATTATTTTATTTTTACGGATAGTCTTAGCTCATTGGAGGCTATTCGTTCAATGAGGCCGATGAAGCACTCCTCGTATTTCCTGCCTGAAATACGATCTAAACTGAGTGCTTTATCTAACTGCTCCTATACTATCACCTTAGCTTGGGTCCCATCTCATTGCTCAATTCCGGGTAATGAGAAAGCGGACTCATTGGCTAAGGTGGGCGCTATGGAAGGCGATATTTTTGAGCGACAAATCGCCTTCAACGAATTTTTCTCCATTGCTCGTCAGCAAGTCCTCATCAGTTGGCAACAAAAATGGAATGATGGTGAATTGGGAAGATGGTTACATTCTATTCTCCCTCAGGTGTCGAACAAGCCATGGTTCAAAGGGTTGGACATGAGCCGCGACTTTATACGCGTTATATCAAGGCTTATGTCCAATCACTGCTCGTTAGACTCGCATTTCTATCGAATTGGGCTCTCAGGCAGCAATTTATGTGCGTGTGGCAGTGGTTATCACGATATCGAGCACGTTGTTTGGTCATGTACCTTACACCGTGTTGCCAGATCTGAGTTATCCATATCCCTCAGGGCCCGAGGAAAACAACCCGCGATACCCGTTAGAGATGTCTTGGCGAGCCGAGACCTCGACTATTTGAATTTAATTTATGTGTTTTTAAAACGGATAGATTTGAGGATTTAGTAGTTAGTGTCATCTTGTGTTCTCCCAAGTTGTTAGTTGCCCATCGGTGTACCCCCATGTTTGTCTTTTTCATCAGAGTGTCGCCTAGTTCGAGATCAAGAGCACATTGCTCTCCAAACCTTGTGTTCACAATCCCTACCCTGCCATCCATTTGTTACAATTTGTTACCCCTAACCTCGAGATAGCCGCGAGTAATCGGCCTCCGCTTTACTAACGTTAGTTTTAAGTAATTTTGTTATTTAAACAATGAATATCGGCTCCGCAAAGCTACAGCAAATGAGCCTGGAAAAATAAACGAATTATAAAAAAAAAAAAAAAAACAAACAGTCTAAGCGGCTCAACAAACACTAACCTCAAAGTAAATCCCTAAAGGTTCTGGAAGCATGTGTACGATCTACGGAAGGATTCGGGCTTACCTTCTACCATGTTTAATATGGATCAAGAGGAGTCTGATGCAGAAGGAATCGCTGATCTTTTCATGTCGCAATTGAGCAGTGTCTTCGTCAAAGAAAATTTACCAAACGAGCGCATAGTAAGCGAGGTTCCCGTACTTTCTGCTGTTATTGGGTTCGTAGAGCAAGCCTTCGTTTGAAAAAAAAATTCTGCATTGGCCTTGAAGACATCCCTTCCACGGTTATTAAGAACTGTATTGGAGCCCTGGCCGTACCTTTAGCATCAATCTTCAACCTCTCTTTGGATTCTGGGATCTTTACCGATGGCTGGCAAGACTCTTTTGTTTTCTCTGTTTTCAAAAAAGGCAATATGCAGTCGATGTCTAACTACCAACTGGCATCGCTGCTTTATGTGAAATCTCAAAACTAGAGTTTTTGAAACACACTTGCACCAGTTACATCGCGACGGAATAACACCGCTACAAATCTCATTCAATACACATCATCAATCATACGCGAGATGGAAAGAGGTCATCAAGTGGATGCTATCTACACCGATCATTCCACTGCTTTTGATAAAATCAATCACGAGATTGCAGTGGCCAAACTAGAGTGACTTTTTTTTTTTTTTTTCTTTTTTTGAGGGATTTTTAGCCATAGGCTAGTTCATCTATTAAACTAGAGTGACTTGGCTTTTACGGTTCCCTCCTTGATTGGCGTTCATATTTTTATTGTATCTGAATGACGTTCACTTTTCTATCCATTGCCTGAAGCTGTCTTATGCTGACGATTTCAAAGTATACTTTGTCACCAAAGATCGAAGTGATGCATTGTTTCTTCAGTGATGTGACAAGAACGGAATGGTATTAAATGCTTCTAATTGTGCCATTATAACGCTAAGAGGAAGAGGAGACAATACAGGGGCTAAAACGATCCACTTTTCTGTCAAACGCGAACCAGCTCGTGATTGGCCGATTTGAAGTGCGTAAGATAGAGATCGAGATAGATATAGATAGAGATAGAGATAAAAGAGTAAGAAGCCAGTTGTCTCCTCTTCCTCTTAGTTATACCTTTCTCCAGGAGACAATCACCTATCTGTTATTATTGCATTTAGTTCAACGAAAAAGGGGATTTTTTCGATATAAATATTCTCTGCCGGAAACGGAATAAAACGCACGAGTGAGCGAGGATATATTTTTTTTGTTGAATCACAATTTCAGTACATATGAGTTTTAATATTCAGATAAATTTGCTTAGCATTAGTAAAAGTGGCTAACAGATAGAATTAAGTTTTCGTTGCATTCATTAGACCGTAAGATATAGGGGGAAATGGCTCTAATGTTAGCCTATGGATCTAAGATTGGGCCCATTGCTAAAAATATGCTATTTATCAATTTTATCTAGATGAACGCGTCATTAGGACGGTACTAATGGATATTTTTGGTCACTATTGAAAACTAAGTCGATTGCTGTACTTATGCATGGGCCCAAATTAGGGACATTTAGGCCAACATTACATCCATTTCCTCTATGTAAGTTTGCTTCACATTCTTTAGATCGTAAGATAGATTTAAGTTTTTTTTTCCCTTGGTATGTTTTCCGTCGATCTTGTTTTCCGTGCTGAGCACCAATGCTACCGACGCCAGGGAGGCAGCTCTAATTTAAAATGAAAATCAATAGTTTTTACGTGTCATTTTTGTTCTTTGCATTTGATGTATGGTACATTTGCCTTTTTTGGACTAACGGATTAATGCAGTTTTGTTGATAAATTTAAGCGATTTACAGGTAAACATGGGGCCTCCCTTAGCTCAGTCGGTAAAGGTGCAGCTACAAAGCAAGACTATATTGGCTGGGTTCGGCTCCCTCTCCGGTCTAGGAATTTTTCGTCTTCCCTGGGCATAGAGTAACGGGTGTTCAATAAAAAATGAGAATGATTTGAGTGCCGTCCAGCGCTCTTGTGAGAGCATCGCAACTAAGTTGCGTCGTACGGCTGACTAGGGCCCCTTCTCCAATATTCAGTGACGTTTTTTTTTTGAAGAATAAACATTATGTTTTTAATAAAAAATACCGAATTCGTTGAATTTTTTTTTGTACTAGCTCTATGACTGAAAAAAATCTCATTTTTCATTGAACATCCGTTATGGTTGTACTTTCCACAGAATTATACTAATGGAAAAATGGTACTGGCTTAGAAAGCTCTCAATTAAGAAATGTGAAAATTCTTTAAGAACACTAAGTTGAGGGCCGGCTAAAAGTCTTAGTAGGAATGCAATAAATTAAAAGAAAAAAAGGTAAACGTCATCGGGAAGCACCCTTTTCTACTCATCTGCATCGAATTCATGGAAAATATTAGTCATATACTATTTAAACGCCTGGAACTGTTAAACAAAGGGTTAGGGCACGAAATGTGTCCTTTCGAAGACCATTTGATTTAGATGACATTTTAACATAAATTGAGATATTTTGTCTGTTTTTGGATATGATTTAATGTACTTAAACCCCCTGTATACACGATGAATTTTTAAGATTAAGATTAATTTCTTATAGGCAGTCCATCATAGTACATAAGAAATTCTATAATGAACCCCGGATTGTTCATACAAGGTTAATGATGACTTCAACTTGTAATGCTTTATTCCTGGGTAATTTAAATGCTAACTTTATTTAGCAGTAATAATGAGCACATCATTTAAAAGCTCCAGACCGGCCTCGCGAGGATTGGCTGGGTCACTTTTCCGCAAGGTTTGTCAAATTTGCAGCACGATGGAAAACGTGCTGTATGTCTACCTGGAGTTCCAGAGTCTACGCGAACAACACGATATCCTGAAGAACGTCAAGAATCTACCCCCCGACGTTGGCAGCGCTGATCGAAGGACGCCCACCTGTACAATCAAATCTAGCTCTCTCGACGTTGGCTGCGCTGATCGTGTTCTCTTCACCCTGTTGTCAGGGTATCCCTGCCTAACGGAGGCACTGCCTTCTACGATGGAGCTCTACCTTGTTCGCGCATCCATTCATCACCACAAATCCGAAGTAATTCTCGTTTTGCAATTTTTTTGTTAAATGTTGTCTGTCTCTTTTGGCGGTTAATCACATCCAGTTGTACGTTACGTTAATGTCAAATTGAAACCTCTCTTTTAACACTCCGAACACGATGCCTCCGGTAAAAAGTGTAAGGGCAAACGTGTAATTTTTCAAAAAACATAGCTCAGCCATTTATTGACAAATTTAAAATCTATTGGTACCATTTGAAACTACATACTTTACTTTATTTGGTATCAATAGATTTAAAATCTATCGATAAATTGCTGAGCATTAATTTTTCGCCAATTTTTCGTTACACATTTTACCAGAGGCATCGTGTTCGGAGTGTTAAGGCAGGCCCATAGCCTGATCTTCTACTATCAATTGTGATGAACTAGCCGACGGGTAAAAATCACGATAATAAAAGGAAATAAAATACTAAGCAAACGATAAAAGAGTACCTAATTGAAAAAAAATTGCTGTAACAATATTTTGTTTGCCAGGATATTTTTTTCAAAATGTGATACATCTGTTCTCTGTTTATATCTATATTTATATGCATGGCATGCCTCACTTTAAGTTTCGCCTAATCATTGGAGTTTATTGAGTGGGCAATTTTCATCATAACTTTGACGCTAATTTCAAAAGAAAATACTTTTGCTTGATTGTTAAACATAAATTTCAACTTTTTTTTAATGTCAATTTCATAACTTACACTTGAGTTTGTGATATCTGATGATGTTATTTCATTTATAAAACTGGTATTAAAACACCCACTCAATTTGATGCTAAACTTCGATCAACCGTTTTATTTTTTCCGTAAGCTAAATCTAGACCCCATTGAAGTGGGCGCTTAATTGCTCGGTGGAAGCATAAATTTATGCAGACGTACGGTCAGGAAAACTTTGCTGAATCGATTTTGAATAAAATATAGAAAACGCAGACAATAGCAAACAATTATACGAACAAAGTTTATTGCCTCGTTTGAAGCATTTACCATCCCACTGTCTCCAACGCCGGAAATACATGGCATTTTAAACTTCTCTGGAAAAACTCAAGTCAGGTTTTCTTTCGAAGCTACTTCTTTTCATTTGGGTGGATCAACAGGGCTTGCGAAAAGAAAATTGAAAGCGCCTTACTCTATTCCAACTTATCATCCAAGAGTTTAACAATATTAATTGCAATTTTCATGGATTAAGAGAGCACATTATTCTCGATGTAACAGGTTTGTTCCAAGTTCTAAAGGTACTAGTATTCAATTCAAGTTTGTTACTGAGCAGGCTGTAATAATTAAAATAATTTAAACACAATCAAGCCAGGTAGTTGACTTATTTATCAACGTCTTGAAATAAGGTTTCTTACTGCTGCAGTTAAATAAAGTGAATATCCCGTGGCAATATTGCGTTGAAGGTCTGTTCCTACACAGCACACCGATGAGGAAATTCACGGTGATGGAATATTAGCTAGCAAAAATGTAATTTTTTACTCTACAGCGATGGAGTTCATCTGATGTTCTTAATATCGCACGAGCATCTCGTGCTTGTGTATAAATTTTACAGTGTAAGACAACAACGTTATCATCAGCAGGTTTCTACTGTGACGGTATAAACATAGCTACGCAATGTTGTTTTTATCAAGTTATCTTTTGTGAAGGCATCATTCAGCATTCATTCACTGAAGCAGACATAATTTACGAATATTTATTTTACAGAAAATTTTCTCTCCCGGTAAATTGCCAAATACACAAAAATGGTAAACTACAAACCATTGTTAAAATACAAATACATTAATGTGTCAACCACACGCTATTTAGGCGAATTTTGACAATACATTCAGCCCATCATTACACACCTTGTGTAGCTGTGCTCTAATAATTAGACCGGAATTGCGAAAATTTGCCATGTCTACTTTGAAGAAATTATAAAAAACAACAATTTTAGCACTAGTGTACGGTTTCTACCAAATGGGAATAGCCCCCCAATGAATTAATTATTACACTTACACATAAAGGGTGATACGGTCAAAATTTGGTCAAAGGAAAACGCGTGTAAATCGGTGAAATCGTTTATTTAAAAAATCAAATTAAATTTCTTTTTCAAGTTCAATTAGTATAAAATTCAGGAAAAATATTCAGTTAGGCTTCCGCTTTTCCAAATCCGAATTGCCGGGCCTTACGCTTGACCCCTGCCATCAGATTTTGTACAGCCACCTTGTCCACCTTCTTCGCCGCAGAAAGCCAGTTTGCCTTGAACTGCTGCTCGCCCTTAGCAGTTTTTTTGGTCTTCTTTAGGTTCCGCTTGACAATAGCCCAGTATTTCTCAATTGGGCGGAGCTCTGGCGTGTTGGGAGGGTTCTTGTCCTTGGGAACCACCTGCACGTTGTTGGCGGCGTACCACTCCATGGCCTTTTTACCGTAATGGCAAGATGCCAAATCCGGCCAAAACAGTACGGAACAACCGTGTTTCTTCAGGAAAGGCAGCAGACGTTTATTCAAACACTCTTTCACGTAAATTTCTTGGTTGACAGTCCCAGAAGCTATGAAAATGCTGCTTTTCAAGCCACAGGTACAGATGGCTTGCCAAACCAGATATTTCTTTGCGAACTTTGACAGTTTCATGTGCTTGAAAACATATGCTACCTTTCCCCTTCCTTTTGCCGTATTAAACTCCTGTCCCAGAAGCTGCTTGAAGTCGGCTTTGACGTAGGTTTCGTCGTCCATTACCACGCAGTCAAACTTCGTCAGCATCGTCGTGTACAGCCTCCGGGATCGCGCTTTGGCCGTCGTATTTTGTTTATCATCGCGATTTGGAGTCACTACCTTCTTGTAAGTCGATAGTCCGGCTCGTTTTATGGCTCGATGCACGGTTGTAGACGATACACCCAGCTTATTTGCGGCATCTCGGAGAGAGAGGTTAGGGTTTCGCTTGAAACTACCGGAAACTCTCTTTGTCATCTCAGCGGCTTCCGGTTTTCGATTTCCCCCCGATCCAGACTTCCTGGCTGTCGACAAACGTTCCCCAAACACTTTAATTACATTTGTAACGGTTGATTTGGCAACTTTTAGCGATTTTGCCAACTTTGCGTGCGAGTAGCTCGGATTTTCGCGATGCGCGAGCAAAATTTTGATACGCTGCTCTTCTTGCTTGGACGGCATTTTGACAACTGAAGAGTGAATTCCAAAATCAAAATAGGAGCAACATTCTACACACACACACCTTCAAAATGAGGGGTGTTCAGGTTTTTTAAATGCAAAATTGAAAGAAATACGTCAAGTTGATATTGACCAAATTTTGACCGTATCACCCTTTACACACATTTCACCTCACTGCGTCCTAGCAAGATGTACGGTCGATTTGTTTCGCGCTCCGTTGTTTTGGAAGTTTTCTCGGTATTCGCTTAATATAAATTATCAGTTTTTTTTACGAAGGACTACGATTTCTATATGGGTGTACACTTTGTGAATACCGAAAATGGAACATGTATCAAAATTATGAAATATTTTGAACGTTAAAAGCTCAGCTGTCCCAGGACCAATTTCAATTATTTTATTACCAATCGATCAGAAAAATTTCTACGTATCACTCCGCGAGGTTAGTGGTGGTGTTGTCCAGAACACAACGAAAGGCCGCCTGCAAGCAGCGAGCTGCAACCCACATGAGCATCCATAGAACAAAGAAGAAGCCGCACCGCTATTGATCGGATTCAGTAGCTCTTCGTGAGTTGCTGTGGGCCATCTATGTCAAACGCGTCATACTAAAGAGTATAAACAGAGAGAACCCCGCTCAAGTTCCTACTCCTACACAAAACCCAAGCTCCTGCTGCAGTTAACAAATAATATTTATTATATAAGACCACGTAGTCCTACGTCACCATTGCGTACAACCCCTTTGTAGTTTTTTTTTCTCATTAAGTGACTCCTGGCATATCGCTAATTTGATCGAAAAGTGTTTTTTTTTAGTAGAAAGTGTGATTTTCGGAAAGATTAATCCGTGCGATTGGTAATTCGCAAACCAATTTAGGCCTCATCGTTGCGTGGTGACGCATACCTGTTCACGTATCATCATCGAGTGTGAGCACCCGTCTCAACATCTACATCGTTGATCAATCATCGTGCGCCTGTGTGCGCTGAGTACCGAGCCTCGATCAAGAGCACCACAACGAAGGTCATCCACGCTGCGCGTTGCTTCTCAGCGATCTGTGTAAACGCCTACATATATAACGCTAGGTGGTAGATGTAGGGTAGGATGGTGCAAAATGCAGCAAAATCGTCAATTGCTGGCGTATGGAAGCTAAAATCAAGAAGAAAGTAATGGTATATGGTTCATTACCATGTTTTCTACGAATATCGAGTGATTTCGAACTGCAAAACGATGGTTTTTTATGATTTTCATGGTATTTTATAAATCGGTTCCAAAATGATAGCGGAGCAAAATGCCTGATTCGTGGTGCAATATGTACCAAAACATTGGGGCAAGACGCACGACAACAATAGCCAAAACGCACCCCAACATTGGGGTAAAATGCACCACATGATAGACAAACCCTAACCCCTGTAAGTAGATAATGCAAAGGGATGAGGTATCTCAAATTATTATTCCTTTAAGTTACATCAGAAATAAGGTCTCAACAGAGTGTTAAACTGTGATTCATAAAGCAAAATATAAAAAATATAAGAAAAGTTAATTCGTTCCATTCTTTTGCGATATATTCTGTTAAAGCTAAATTTGCAGTTGATGATTTTAAAAACTGTGTCATATTTTGCACAAAATGCTACGTCTGTGATTTTCTAAATGGGGAAACACTTTGTGAAAACCGAAAATGGAACATGTAACAAAATTATGAAAGATTTTTAACATTATTAACTCAGCTGCCCCTGGACCAATTACAAATTTTTTATTACCAATCGATCAGAAAAGTTTCTACGTATCAATAGCAATGCTTTTGACTGGTGATTTTCAACAAGAAACTATTGAAAAAGTGGTAATGTCAAGCATTGTCCAACGTACAAATAAAAAGTGTTAATTTTATCACTGTTTTCATGAAATAAACTTTCTTCCTAAACCCAGTCGTCATAATCGAGTACCACTTGGTTGTACATCATTCTGCTTTAATCTGAAAAGATGTGAAAGAGCGCTGCTGTCTAGTTTCAATTCATTTTCGCTTCGGACGGCGTGGTGAGCAGGCAGCAGAAGCAGCAGTAGAAAGGTGGTGGCAGGTTAGGTAGTCCACTCTTTTACCTAACAAGGAACAATGACTGGTCGTGGCAAAGGAGGAAAAGGTCTTGGTAAAGAAGCCGCCAAGCGTCATCGCAAGGTTCTTCGTGATAACCGCCATCCGTCGTCCGGTTCACCGTGGCAGTGTCAAACGTATCTCCGGTCTGATTTACGAGATGTGCTGAAGGTGTTCCTAGAAAATGTGATCAGTGATGCTGTCATCTACTCTGAACACGCCAAGCGTAAGCGGCCATGGATGTTGTCTACGCTTTGAAGCGACAGACGCACTCTGTTCGGCTTCGGAGGTTAAATCATCACCAACTTTGGCAACAAAACGGCCTTTTTCACGGTCAACAAGCTTAATACAAAGAGTTGGAATTTAATTTATCTGTGCCTGTTTGTCCATATTCAGAACCACATGCCCCCAACGACCATACAAAATACTCTCCAGAGTTGTAATCTTGTAACCAAACTTGGTGCAAGTGATTTTGATCGATTCTCTTCATCAACTTTCTCTTTGAAAAAAATTACTACAAATTTAGTACACCTACAATTAAAAAACGGAAAGAGTTAAGATAATAGATGATCGATCAACTTAAAGAGCTAAATGCTCTTCACATTTGTTCCGTCCACTAGCGGTCCTACGTCAAGCTTCCGTTCGTGCCCCTAGGCACAGATCCTTCTACGTTTTTTTAAGGGAATCAGTAGGCCAATATATGATTTTATGATCAAGAATTATTTGTGAAACCTCCAGTTGAAAAAAAAACACAATCCGTTACCCGGAAAATGCATCTGAGGAAAAGTTATCACTGTTTTTCTATAAGTGGGCATTTTACCCAAGGGGTGCATTATGGGTTGTTCTCCCTTATAGGATTATCAGATAAGTTTTTTTCCTCCCCCATTAGTTAAATTTTCATTTTGTGTTCCTGTTTTGTAGTGTTTTCTGTGCGAATTTTAATATCGGTTGAGTGATAGAGCGTTTGCGCGCTCCCACTAGTATGACAAAATGGATGTTTTGTCGGAAAACAACATAGATGACCGATCATCTCATAAATCTGATGATGTCATCCCTGGTTCGTCGTCTCAGTCTGTCAATGGGCAGTAGACTGATGCAAAATTTAAAATTTTCGCTCCATAGTGCTCAAACGGTTTCATATCAGGTCCTGATTAGCCTCCCAAAATTTAAACTCATTTGGTAAGAAACTGACTTGGCACAAACTATTCGAAGTTTATATGGAAATTACTATGGGAAAACCAAACTTTTTGTTCATTGTCTTCTACCCATTGATTGAAAAGTAGTTTTCAACAAAGTTGTAGCTGGGAAATTTTGCTACAATCATAAGTTTTCCCATAGTAATTCCCATATAAACTTGAAATGGTTTGTGCCAAGTCAGTTTCTTACTAAAGTAATTCAAATTTGGGAGGCTAAGTAGGACCCAATTTGGGACCGTTTAAGCACTGTGGAGTGAAAATTTCAAATTTTGCATCAGTCTAATGGGCAGGCTAAGAAAAGCACCAGATCGCGGACGTACCCGAATGACTCCACTGGTCCATGGGTTGTTTACTTTCAGCCCAAAAACAAACCTTTGAACGTTGTACAAATTTCCAGGCCGTTATCTCCTCTCAAACTTTAATAAAAAGTATTATCAATTAGAAATAATATTTAAAGGTGATATTACTTTTCGTCAATAATCGCGACAATAGTTTCTTCTGGATATAAATTTAAGATTACTTCCATAAGGACTCCAGAAAAATAATGTTGTATGCGAATTAATTTGGTCCAAGGAAAACAGTTTTTCGCTTGATTCTAATACTACTTCGTATACCTCCAAGAATCTGTTATACGTTATAGTATTGCATAATTTCTACAATAAATGTATAATTCTATCAACCACAACAATTTCAGTAATGATTCCATAAGGTGGGTAATATTCGTTGTCGTAGTTTTTGATGCACACTATCAAATTCGATCGGAACTCTATTCCATTAACTGCATTAACACATGCAGAATAGTATCATGTAGGTACGGCTCACTACGGAAATGACCCCGCTGAACTATTTTACCTCCATGGAATTAGATTTTATCCGTGAATTGATTATTAAGGATATCTATGACCATTTTGAAATTCTGGCGTTTAGCTAGGCTTTTGCAAATAGTTATGAAATTCCTGCACGTTGCCGACTGATTTTTGGTAGGCTTATTCTTCTGCTCAAATACTAGGCTGTTGAATTGTTTCATGTTGCCACTTTTTTTATTGTATTGTACGTAGTGGTCAAGGTGATGATTTTTATTTATCCGTCGATTGAATTTCGCGTAAAACAATTCTTCGTATAGCCGTACATGCTCTTCTAGTGATGCCAACATGTGATCCAATACTAATGTGGACATTAATATTCGTGTTATGGTTGATAAAATGTCGAATCATGTGCATGTATTCGCAATCATCGGAAATTTTGTGACCAAGCAGAAAAGGAAACGCCCTTAATAACAAAATATTTAGCAAAGCTGTTGGTTTCAGTTTGTGGGATGTGGGTTAAGAAAGCATCTCGTTTGTGAAATTTGCTGAAGGTCGATTTGTTTTTGTCGATTTAACCATAGGCGAAAGAAGTTATACGATGATTAATAAATTCTACATTCATTCCGAGTTCTTTATTTTTATAATAGAAGCTCAATACTAGCTGCACAGTTGTAGGTATCAAACCTTCTGCTATATCATGCATTGTGTCAAGGGCAAAATTTTCAGTTCTGTGGAAATTATTCAATTCATTCAACACGCATCCATTCCGTTTAAAACCACAATCCGATAGGCTTATTTCTCTAGACACAACTTTACTCAAATTCTGTTCATACCACTTCTTTGTTCGTAAGGGGAAATGTTCAAACGGGTTCTGGTGAAAAGCTGGTCTTTGTATTGTGCAAAGTCTGCAAAAATATGTCGTCATAGGTCCGAGAAGTCCAAAAACCTCATGCAAAGCCACCGTATCGCCACAAAATATGGTTACAACTGCTCGGAGTTTGATTTTTTCCGTTCCGTAGCAAACTGTCACTCCTTCTTCCAGCTTTTTGAGGTCGCTCATCAGAGGCTTGAGGATTTTTTTTATATCCGTGCTTCTTAGCATCTATAGAGGTACAATACAAAAGTGGAAAAACGGTTTTCGGAGAACTATTCCATTTGTCGCTGTAATTTTGAATTTTGAAATCAATAACAGACCCTTTGTTAATTCCAGCTCTTGAACTTAACGCATTCGACTCAGACGGACAGTATCAACGAATTTTTTGAAATATTCACTGTTTTTATATGTCTCCCCAGATCGAAAGCTTGTGTATTCTTTGATCGTTGCGTTTTCTGGTTCAGCGTCGTTTAAAAGATCTCTGTTTTGAGGGTTTCTGAAAAGCAGCCTCAATGTTTCAATAATTGGTGTATACATGAAAGTCTTATTGACTTCAACTTTTTTGGAAGTGCCATCAGTATGCCGGATGTCTTCTCGTGTTTTAAGCATCTATTCTGACAGGTTTGGAATGCCTCTAGCTAAAAAATTAAAAAAATTGGTTTGCTTTGATAGGGTTGACATTTCAGTGAATAAATCTGGCAACTGAAACTGATTAAGAAATGAAATGGTTTCTGGAGAATCCAGGTTTATATCGCTGAACTTAAAAAAAAATGATTTTTTTTGAAAATAGTCTCCAAGGATTTGAACCAAAGTTTCACATAGATTGATCATTTCTGCAATTTTAGATTGTGGCAACGAAACATCTGATGATAACCGACAAATACCAAGTGCAATAGCTTTTTTTATTTGGTCATTTGAGATTATTTCATCAATTTCAACCGGTTGGATATGGCTATATTCAATTATAGGCATTTTGGGGTTAGGTTCCCGCAACTCATTCAAATTACTTTCTCCTTCCAGTGATTGAAGGAAAAGTGAACAAGGATGTTGCTGCATAATGTTTTTTTAATGACTTAAAATGATCATATCTGGACCTACATTTAGAAACCAGACAGTCATAAAACATTGCATCCGGGGAAAATTTTTTGTTCCGGATATGATTATTAATATGCTGCTGAAGTTCATCGACATAACCCACAATTTTTCACGGCAGAAAAAGCAGGTTAAGCTAGATGTAATTGGCTGGAACGAAATATGCAAATATGTATTTAAATTATACTTACGGAAGATTTCGAAGAGTCTTACGTCTTCCTGCTGGAGTACTCCTAGGATCGGTTCCATATTTCCAGGTTCTTCCTGTAGACAACAGACACTATACACGGTTTTTAACAAAGCTTCCCAACACTCAAACACTAGTGCTATAAAAATGGCGGATGAAAGCTGAAATGCCGAATGTCGGTAAACAAGCGCTGCCA
This sequence comes from Ochlerotatus camptorhynchus, assembly GCF_037179485.1. Lineage (NCBI taxonomy): Eukaryota > Metazoa > Arthropoda > Insecta > Diptera > Culicidae > Ochlerotatus > Ochlerotatus camptorhynchus. The sequence continues at coordinate 148,585 of NW_027041053.1, forward strand.
AAACGAAATCTCGGCATATCACATATCCGATGGTCGTTTGCTGTTTTCATGAATCTTACGCATATGTGCACCCATAATGCGTATTTCCTTTTTACGGCTGCATATTCGCATTATCCACCGAATGACAATAGCCGAAAGCGGAAATTTTTGGACTGGCTGGCGAAGTATTTGGTAATTGAACACGTCAAATAACGAACAGAAGGAAAAGGATTGACTAATAATGCAGTGGAAAAAATCTAAGATAATCATATCCAGTTACACACGAATGTTTCAAGAAGTGATCAAAAGTTGCAATGAATTTGAGCAAATTAGCCCTTGATAAGTGTTAGAACTGCGGAAAAGTTAGTTGTGAGTCATAAAAAATGTATCAATTTACACTTGTGCCATTCTTGCAACAACATACATCAACCAAAGTCTTTGCATCCAGACGATAAATGTGGCTCTGGTCGAAAGAGTGTTCGTTTTGCTCGCGTTTCAGTCATGAAAAGGCAAAATAAAAATGAAAGTGGGCTATTATTTCCCGAGCAGGAGAAAATAACTGATGAATACCTAATTCGGATCTGATACCAAAATTTGGTATTGACTAGCATGACATAAGAGGTGGAATGTATGAACAATGTAAAATCATAATCAATGGATAACAAACTACCGCGCAGTTCAGTTGCGTGACAATAAAAAAGTTGCAGCAACATAGCGCACAGACCTAATTGTGCTTCCGCCGACTGTCAACGTCGCATGCTGTACTGACATGCGATTGTTGACTACGACCACTTCCGTTTTGTGATGGGCAAGCTCCAGTTTCCTGGATCTCATCCATTCCTCCACAAGCTTGACGGAGTGAGCCGCTGTCAGCTCTACCTCCTCGAGGGATTCCCCGTAGACTACCAGCGTGACATCGTCGGCAAAACCTACAATTTTCACGCCTACCGGGAATCTTATCCTCAACAATCCATCGTACATGACGTTCCATAACATCGGGCCCAGGATGGAGCCTTGTGGCACTCATGCGGTGACTCTTACGCTTTTTTCGCTATCTTCTGTGTCGTACGTCAACACACGATTCTGGAAGTAGCTTTCCAGAATCTTGTACAGCCCTCCGGGAATTTGGAGCTGGTGTAGCGAGTGGGCTATCGCCCCCCAGCACGCGCTGTTGAACGCGTACTTCACGTCTAGGGTTACCACCGCGCAGTAGCGAATGCCCCTTCATTTCCGGTGGACCACCTCTGCCGTCTGGATGACGTCGCGGATGGCTTTCACCGTGGATCTGCCCTTACGGAACCCGTACTGGCTGCTTGACGGGCCGTCTACACCTTCGGTGTAAGCTGACAACCTGTTGAGGATGACCCTCTCAAGCAGTTTACCAGTGGTGTCCAGCAAACAGATGGGCCTATATGCTGATGGGTCCCCAGGGGGTTTTCCTGGCTTCGGGAGCAACACCAGCCTCTGCCGCTTCCACGCATCTGGGAAGATGCCTACGTCCAGACAGGTCTGAAAAACAGAACAGAACATATCTGAATTTTCCGCAACGGCCGCCCTCAGAGCCACAACCGGGATCCCATCTGGGCCCGGGGCCTTGCCCACCACCAGCGATTTGGCAATATCGCTGAGTTCACTGTTCTTCACTCTAGACACTTCTCCCTAATCCGCGCCTGGGATCCGCGGCCAGGAGTCTACGTCCCTACGTGGAAACAAGAACCCAACGATCGGAGCCAGTACCGCTGGCGATCTCTCCGGGGGTGCTGTCACGCCGCGGGTCTTTGCCAGGACCACTTTGTCGGCATCCTCCCGTGGGTTCGTGTTGGCGCTTTGGCATAAGCTGTCAAAGCACGCACGCTTGCGTCTGGCGATCTCTTTATTGAGGGCCGCCTTAGCCAATCGAAGAGCGACATGGCGTTCCTCCCGAGATTCAGTCGTACGAGCTCGTTGCATCCTCCTTCTCGCTTGGAGGCAAGATGCCTTGAGGATAGCAATCGACTCGCTCCACCAGTACACCGGTCTATGGCCTTGCCTGGAATAGGCTCTCCTGGGCATGGTTGTATCGCACACCCTTGTCAGCGCTGCTACCAGTTCTTCCCCCGTCAGATCCGGGGTTATTCGCTCCCGCCTCAGTGCTTCGCCGAAGACCTCTTCCTCGAAGAACGACGTCCGCCAGCCTCGGATTCTCTCCTGCCACTCGTCTCTCACCTGGCTCCACACTGTACCGAGTCGCCTGATAGTCACTATGGATGTAACCCTCATCGACCCTCCTGTGTAGGTTGCCCTCCAAACACGGGCTGCAGTACGTCACGTCGATGACGGATTTTGCACCATTCCTTCTGTAGGTACTGACCGAGCCGGTGTTGACAAGTACAACGTCCAGTTTGGCCATTGCCTCCAGTAGGATGCATCCTCTCTGGTTGGTGTGGTGGCTGCCCCACTCCACCGCCCATGCGTTAAAGTCGCCCGCAATGACCACCGGTCTTAGGCCGACAAGTACCGCAGTGAGTCTGTCTACCATCTGCAAGAACTGCTCGATAGACCACCTGGGCGGAGCATAACAGCTACTTAGATATATTCCATTAACCCTGGCGATCACGAATCCCTCGCTCGAGTTGGACACGACTACCTCCTGAATGGGGAAGCTCCCCATCGTGCATATCGCCGCCATCCCCAACGCGTCCGTGACCCAATTCCCGTTGCCGGTTGGGACGCGGTACGGATCGGAGATGATTGCGACATCCACTCCCCATTCCGCTGCCGATTGCCATAGCAGTTGCTGGGCAGCCGAGCAGTGGTTCAGGTTCAACTGCGCTACCTTCCTCAAGGTAACCGCTGTTGGCGGTACCTCGATTTGGTACTGCTCCCTGAGCGAGATCTCATAAGACCCCCCTTCGCGAACGGATTCGCGGTCGCCTCCTCGGCGACTTGTTCTCTGGGGGTTTGGGTTATGAGCTTTTTTGATGATTATATCTCAGTCTGTCATATGACATTTTAGTGGTACTGTACTACGATAGCTTGTTTTGCAAGTGTCGGAGGCAAAGGCAGTCGATTATCACAGAAAATGTGTCAAGTACCGTGACCGTTTACAAGACTGGTTGTTAGAACATCCGCATTGGTGGTGACTGCAATGAAGGCAGCTCCTACTTGATTGGAAATCAACAACGCTTGGTCGGATTCCGCTTGGGGAATCAGCATCATTTCATGAAGGCAGCTTTGGTTGGTAGCAGTTTTTACAGTCCACTGCAATACAACGCAACAGCCAGAGTTAAAGATTTGATGTATACAAGTTGTTCGATACATCCTTCATCTTTCGGTTCAATGGGTTAAATGGCATGCCTATTTCAAAATAGTAGTTATTTTCAACGCATCAATTTAGTACTCCATGTGGGGTAATCTGCGCCCTTTGAATTGTAGTATGGAAAGCAGGCGTGAACCATTGATATAGAGAAAGAATAAACATAAAGCCTAAATATATGCTTCCGTGCCTTAAAATCACTATGCATATTTTGCCCTTCAGTGTTTTAAAGACATCAATTTAAACAAGAATTTATCAATTGCTTAAGCATACCAATTGTAATATCTAGTCAATAGCCTAATCCAACAAATAGATGGTATTGTAATTAAATATAGATTCACCTTGTGGATGAAACAGGGATCTTCCGCAGCATGGGTATTTACCCCCATTGCCCCCACTATATCGTATGGTTACTTATCTTACCAATCATACTAAAGCAGCGTTTCTCAATCTAGGGGTCGCGAGCAACCGGTGGGTCGTGGGCTGCCCTCTGGTGGGTCGCGAAATTCAGACAACTTGATCATTTTCAAATTGCATGCAGAATTAATCTGATTATGAAATAATGTAATTTCAGTGTTTTCGAAATTATTTTGAGGGTGTTCAGGACGTTTTAAAAAGCTATATTTGCGTGTTGAGGACTTTTTCACGATTTAAAGCTTTTTTATGGTCAATCCGGCGTTGAAAGTAGGTCTCGAGCCATTTTTAGGTGGTTTTCTAATTAGTTGAATTTTTGGGCTATTTTGGCGTTTCAATACGTTGAAATGCTATGACTTTTTTGGCGTTTTAAATTAATTAAAGGAGTTTTGAAGATCATTTTTTTTCAGCGGCGCCATTGGTGTAGTGGTAAGCGTGATTACTTCTCACCCCAGCAGGCCTGGGTTCAATTCCAGTCGGCGCCACCAGCATGTTCTGAGGTATAACGTCTCTGATCACGCCTTCCTTCGGAATGGAAGTAAAGCCGTTGGTCCCCGGTTCATGAGTTGATGGGTCGATAGGTAGGGTCCAGGTGTGGGAGCTGCCTTCCTGGCGTCGGTAGCATTGGTGCTCAGCACGGAAAACAAATCAAGGGAAAAAAAAAGATCATTTTTGCCTTTCGGATATGTGCACCCATAATGCGTATTTTCTATTTACGGCAGCATATCCGCATTATCTACCGAATGACAAGAGCCGAAAGTGGAAATGTTTAGACTGGTTGGCTAAATAATGAACGGAAGGAAAAGCATTGACAAATAATGCAGTGTAAAAAACTAACATAATCATATCCACTTACGAAGAGATGAACCAGCCCAAGGCTGAAAATCTCTCTAATAAAGCAAAAAAAAATATCCACTTACGCACGAATGTATGAACCATTGCATTGATCAAAAGTTGAATTGAATGTTTGAGCAAATCAACCCTTGATAAGTGTTACAACTGCGGAAACTTTAATTTCAAGAATCACAAAAAATGGACCAATTTACACTTGTGCCATTCTTACACCAACCAAAGTCTTTGCATCCAGTCTATTAATGTAGCTCGTTCGTGTTGCTCTCGTTCCAATGATGAAAAGGTAAAATCATTGTGTTTTTTTAAATTGTTTTTAAACGCTAAGCATGAAAACGTGACTAGTAAAACTTTTTTATTCTCTTGAGTCTCCTTAAGGAGGATATGAAATACTGTCTTACTTCGATAATTTGCTTTAGGTGTGGCAGTCTTCCTGGGAATATTGGATCGTGTCAGGGATAGCAAATGTGAACTCTCAATAAGGTTATTACGGGCAGAATTATGTTAAATCAATAAGTTTGATGTGTCACACGACGGGTTCTGTTTCTAATCGGAAATTGGTGATTTCCCGGGGCACCGGAACATTTCTAGGGGCACTGGAATATGCCCGATAGTGCCAATGTGGTAGTGGACTCTGAATATGACCATTAAAGGCCGAGTTCTGAAAAATCATAAAATTTGGTAGGGGATTGGCCACTTCCTCGGGGTACCGGAACATGTGTGGGAGACCCAATGTGATCGTGGACTCTCAATAAGGCCAAAACAGACAGAGTCACGTTAAATCATGAAGTTTGATGTGTTGTACGGCGGGTTTTGCTTCAGGTCGATAGTTGGTCATTTCATTGGAGATACTGGTACATTACCGGAGGCACCGGATCATGACCCATCATCTGATCGCTTACTCTCAATAAGGCCATTATTGGCCGAGTTCTACAACATGATGACAGTTGATATGTCCCACGATAGGTGTTGGTTCTTGTCATCATGAAGATTGATGTGTAGCACGAATGGGTTTTAATGCCAGTTGAGAATTCCACGAGGGCACCGAAATAAATCAGAGAGGGCCAATGTGACCGTGAAATCTCAATAAGGCGCCAATAAGTAATATGCCATCATCGACCGAGTTTTGAAAAACCAAGAAGTTTGATTTGTCGCACGAAGGGTTTTAGTTCTTGTCTAGAATTGGCCACACTAATCACATACAGAAAATCAACGTAATAGGTTGAAGGAAAACCGAGAAACAGCGGTGGGTGGGCGGCTCCACTCACCGCATATATGGAGGGAATGCTATACAATACCTGATCAGTAGCCACTGATTATAATAAAATCTTTAGTGTTGTAAATATTGTATATACCTAATCCTAATCTTAAGGCTAAAACTAAAGTCAAATCTTAAAACTAGTGATCTTAAACTAAACTACAACTAAATTTATATAAACATGAATTAACATTGTGAACCAGTCTAATGAAGATGATCACCGATTTTCACGAGAGAGAATGATCTCATTCCAATGGTCAATCATTGCACTTGACCAAACGAACCGAATTGTACACACATTGTAAATCAGTAGCAAATAGATACCCCAAGCGTGCGCAACCACATCTATTGTCGGTGTTCTTTAAGTTCTATTCCTCGATCGTCAACCATCCGTCGGTTGCAATAAATTAAAGGAAAGTGAAGTGGAAATCGAAAATTTGCTTGTGATCCGAAATCGATGTTATCGCGTCAGTGTGATCAGGTTTTGATCAATCGTGTGTCCGTGTGTAATTAACGTGAAAATCGCGGACTCCAACGTTAGTGGAAAGTGACTGACTGGCTAACTCACATCTTCTACTGGGAAGGTGGAGTAGCAGCAGTACTTTTCGGGTGCTAAAGTGCTCCTCTGGTTTCTGTGCGCCGTTCGCGGTACGAACGGGAAGAAAAACCTCCGAATCCCGGCAAATACAGAGCCCACGGCTCGAACATTGGTCCTTCGAGCCGGAGCGGAGGACATACCCAAGCCAGGAATCAGCGTCGTAGGCAAGTTAGCGCCATCGCGGTAAGTGGTCAAAAGGCATTGATCACACAAAGGTAGGCCATTCATTCTACTATTAGTGTTTTGTGCAGAAAGTTTGGGCCTTTCTCGCACGGCCAACGCCAATATTTCGCGCCGATATAAGGAGGCAAGGAATGGCGGCATAATCGAATATTGCATGACAACATCGCATGACCGATCCGATTGATCGAAGCGCATAAGGCGAGCATAATTAGTACGGTGGAATTGCTAGGCAGAGGCGGCATAATTAACGTTTTTTTTTTGCAAATTGATTATCGTTGGTGGCTGATTGGCAAATTGATTGCCAGTTTTATCAATTGCACTTGCGCATACAGTGGCGCGCATTGGAATTAGTACACCGTACTGGGTGGTGGAAATCAACGGAAAAAACGGTGAATGATCAATTCGTCCAAGGCACATTTTGCGATATTTGTGGCGTTTTAGCGGACACGCGTATCGTAAAAAGGGCACGTCGTGACGGGAAGGATTGATCGTATCGATTTCACGTGTCCTTTTCGGTCGTTCGCGTTCGTGTAGAAGTATCACGACGCGACGGGAAGGATTATATCGATCGAATTTCGTGGTACTTCCGTCGTATTGATCGCGTTTGAACAGTACATCGCGCCGGGAAGGATAAATTCGTTCGATTCTGTGCTGTTTTCGTTTCGGTTCGTGTAGAAACGGCACGTCGCGTCGGGAAGGAGCAATCGTTACGAGATAAAAGTGTCGTTTCCGTTCTCGCGCGTGATTCGAGTGGTGAGTAAGATGGCAAACAAGGCGGAAAAGAAGCTGGAAGGAAACATCCTGATCCTTAAGCGGGTGTTGGCGATACGAGATGTGGTGGAAAAGTTCGTGGCGGAGTACGACCATGAGCGGGACGCCAACCAAGTATCGGTTCGGTTGGAAACCTTGGACAAGGTCAACAAGGAATTTCAACAGGTCCAAGGGGAGATAGAGAAATTAGACGTCGATCAGTTCAAGGATCACATCGAGGTACGCACCGGATTCGAAAATCGGTACTGCGTGTTGAAGGGATTTCTACTCTCCAAGATGGACAACGGCCAGCCTCCATTAAATTCGACGATGATCAACACCTTCGCTCACCACACATCATCGAGTTTTCACCATCGGCTGCCGAAGATCGATCTGCCGAAGTTCAGCGGGGATGAATCAAGGTGGATATCGTTCCGGGACAACTTTCTGTCGATGATCCACAGCAACGAGGACATTCCGACCGTCAACAAACTCCAATATCTGCTGCAATCGTTGGAGGGAGAAGCAAAGAAGCCGTTTGAAAGCGTTGACATTCAGGCGGACAATTATGCGTCTACGTGGGACGCATTGATGAAGCGCTACGACAATAAGCGGTTCCTGAGGAAAGAGTTATTTCGAGGACTGTTCGAACTACCACCAATCAAGCGTGAATCAGCACAGGAGCTAAACACATTGGTCGACGAATTCCAGCGGCACGTGAAAGCGTTAGGAAAGCTCGGTGAACCAGTTAAGCACTGGAACACTCCTCTCACCTTCATCCTCTGCAATAAGCTCGACGCATCTACGTTACGTTCTTGGGAACAGGAAACGCGTCAGAAGGACGACGTAAGGTACGATGAGTTGATTGAATTCCTTATCCAGCAAGTTCGAATGCTGAAGTCCGTATCAAGCGATCTACAACATCGCTCTCAAGGGACTAGCATCAAGGTGGCCGGCCAAACCCGAAGAAATTGTCCACATTCAAGTCCGTTGTCAATGCTGCTACAAGTGAAGTCAAGTCGAACATTCTTCATTGCCCTGCATGTTCCGAGAAGCATCTGCTACACCAGTGTTCAACATTCAACAAGCTGTCCGTATCCCAACGACGAGAGTTGGTAACCCAGCGAAGCTTGTGTTGGAACTGCTTTCGTTCTGGTCATCAAGCGCGGGCCTGCAAATCCAAATTTAGTTGCAGAACCTGCCAAGCCAGACATCACACCTCGCTGCACGACGCAGCTCCGAAGAAAACAACTCCTGCCGTACCTTCGAATCCTCCTATGCAACAACCAGCTCCATCCAGGTCAGCGCACGCGGGGACCTCTGGATCAGCGCATCCACCAGAAGTTAGCATGGTTATCCAATCGAACCACAGCACGGTCCTACTGGAAACGGTTGTTCTAATCGTCGTCGATCAACACGGCAAGGAATTCACCGTACGAGCGCTCCTAGATTCTGCATCGATGTCCAATTTCATCACCAAGCGGCTGGCAAACGCTCTTGTCACGCAGCGTACTGCAGTAGACGTCGCTGTATCAGGACTAGGAGAATCCGTCAAGCAGATCAAACGTCAAATCACGGCTACGATCAAATCGAAAACGCACACCTTTTCCTCCACACTCGAATTTCTCGTAATGAAGAAACCATCTGCCAATCTTCCGACTATCGCCATCAACACAGCTGCGTGGAACTTACCAAGCGTTCCACTGGCCGATCCGCACTTCAATATTCCGGGCATGATCGATATCATCATCGGTGGGGAATGCTACCACGAAATCCACACAGGTAACCGCATAGCACTCGGGAACGGTCTACCATTGCTGGTCGAAACACACTTCGGGTGGGCAGTTTCTGGAAAAACGTCCACCAATTCCGCTGTTGCACCACCAGCATGCTACATATCAACCACCGACCGATCCCTCGAATCCGCGCTTCAACGTTTCTGGGAGCTTGAAGCCGTCGATAATGGCCCGACGCATTCCTCAGAAAAGAAACTGTGCGAAGAGATCTATGCCACTACTACCACTCGAACTCACGATGGAAGGTACGTTGTACGCCTTCCTCGGTCAGAAGATCCGCAAGTCACACTCGGAGAGTCCCGAGAAATTACCACACGCCGCTTCTACAGCCTTGAGCGCCGCCTTGAACGAGATCCTGCCTTGAAGAAAGCCTACCACGATTTTGTGGAAGAATACCTCCGCCTCGATCATATGCGCAAACTCGATTCTGTTGACGACGAAGTTCCGCATTGTTATCTGCCGCATCACCCGGTATTCAAGGAGAGCAGCACCACCACAAAGGTACGCGTGGTGTTCGACGCTTCCTGTAAGACCTTCTCCGGAATGTCACTCAACGATATACTCCTCGTCGGCCCAGTTGTGCAGCAGAATCTCGACACCATCATCATCCGCTTCCGTTTTCACGTTGTTGCCATTGTGGCTGACGTAGAGAAAATGTACCGTCAGATTTTCCACTTTCCTGCTGACCAACATTTCCTACGCATTCTATTTCGTCGAAGGCCATCAGATCCAATCGACACATACGAGCTCCTCACGGTTACGTATGGAACATCCTCCGCCCCGTTCTTGGCAACACGTACACTGCAGCAGCTAGCGAAAGACGAAGGAGACATTTACCCGGAAGCAGTAGAAGCTGTCGTCGAAGATTTTTACGTCGATGATCTCCTTACTGGCGCAGACAACTTGGAGTCTGCCATAGAAAAACGTCGTCAAATATCTGCCATACTCGCATCGGCTGGTCTACCGCTGAAGAAGTGGGCTTCCAACGTTCCTGAAGCTTTGGCTGACATCCCGCCTGAAGATCTGGCGATCAAACCTTTCCATGATCTGCAAGATGACCAGTCAGTATCCACACTTGGCCTTGTATGGGATACGAAGACGGATATGCTCCGTTTCAACGTCGATCTTCCGCTACCAGCACCGATTCTTACGAAAAGAAAGGTAATCTCGTACATTGCCAAGATTTTCGATCCGTTAGGCCTCGTTGGACCCACTATAGCCACTGCCAAATTGTTCATGCAGCGACTTTGGAAACTAAAGAACGAAGACAACGCACCCTACGAATGGGACCGCCCGCTCCCGCAGAAGCTACAGGATGAGTGGAAGCAATTCCATGCTACGCTTCCCATCCTGGCTGACATCAGAATTCCACGCTTCGTATCTTTGGCCGCCGTTTCCAAGGTTGAGTTGCACTTCTTTTGCGATGCATCTGACGCTGCCTACGGAGCATGCTGCTTCACCCGCTCGTTGAACAACGACCAAGTAAAGGTTCAATTGCTGACATTGAAGTCAAAGGTGGCACCCCTTGCCACGAAACACACTATCGCAAGACTTGAGTTGTGTGCACTGTGCAGCCGTATTTTCCACGAAGCTGTATCAGAAGGTTGAACACGCAATCAAGTTATCTACCGATGTCTACTTCTGGACAGACTCAACCACAGTCATTCAATGGTTGCAGTCACCACCGAATCGTTGGAAAACATTCGTTGCGAATCGTGTTTCCACCATCCAATTAAACACTGAAATTGCCGCTTGGAGACATGTGCCAGGAGTAGAAAACCCAGCCGACGAACTATCTCGAGGATTGTAGCCCGCAGACTTAGTCAATCAGTCCAGATGGTGGAGCGGACCGAAGTGGTTGTGGGAATTTCCTGCACACTGGCCTGTCTCGAATGTTCCAGAAGATGAGTACATTACCGTCATCGAAGAAGCTCGGAAGGTAACTTTGATATCTCTCAATGCTCCTGACGAACAGTTTGCAAATCAGCTATTCGCTCGTTTCTCTAACTACACAACTCTTCGCCGTGTAGTAGCGTACTGCATGAAGTATATCAAGGCATTGCAAGCCACAGTACGTAAGTCCACCAAATCATCGAACATCATTCTCACGACAGCTGATCTCGTAGTCGCCGATCACACGCTAATTCGACTTGCTCAATCGCAACTCTACTCGGAAGAGCTAGCTGAGCTTACCACTTCCACAAGTAACGACGTCTTGAAGTCCTCACCCTTGAAATGGTTGAAGCCACATGTCGACGACAACGGAATCATCCGTGTAGGAGGACGTCTATCAAACGCTGAAGTTCCAGATACCGTCAAGTACCCGATGGTGCTATCCTCAAGACACCCACTAGCACAGTTGCTAGCAGGTTATTACCACAAGTTTCTTCTGCACGCCGGTCCACAACTCATGCTCGCTACCATGCGCCAAAAATACTGGATCATCAGTGGAAGAAATCTTGTCCGGCACACGTATCACCAGTATGTCAAGTGCTTCCGGAATAAGCCAATCCTGATTCAGCAGAGCGTAGCAGATCTTCCAAAATCTCGTGTGACTCCATCACGCCCATTCGCAATCAGCGGCGTCGATTACTGTGGACTAGTGTTTCTGAAGTCAACGGTACGCAATCGTGGGCCAACCAAAGCGTACATCGCCATTTTCGTATGCTTTTCAACGAAGGCAGTGCACATCGAGTTGGTCACGGACTTGTCCACACCAGCGTTCTTGGCTGCACTTCGCCGATTCGTCGCCCGCCGTGGCCTTGTTCGAGAACTCCATTCGGACAATGGCACTGCATTCAAGGGAGCAGCTAACGCACTCCATCGCATCTACGAGATGTTGAAGTCCAGTGAAACTGACCGAGCTCACATCCAGACCTGGTGTGCCGAAAATCAAATCCAGTGGAAGTTCATTCCACCACGCGCCCCACACTTCGGAGGATTGTGGGAAGCCGCAGTGAAGTCAGCCAAACATCATCTCCTGCGTGAAATCGGCCACATCAGCATCCGTCAAGAGGACATGGCAACGCTGCTAACACAGATTGAAATGTGCCTCAATTCAAGACCACTGACCCCAATTCCGTGCGATCCTACTGACCTCGAGGTTCTAACGCCTGGTCATTTCTTGGTTGGCTCGAATCTACAATCCGTTCCGGAGCCAAGCTACGTCGACACGCCGGACAACCGTCTGGACCACTGGCAAATCACCCAGAAGCTATTCCAGCGTATTTGGGCCCGGTGGTATCCGGAGTACCTTGCTCAACTCCAATCTCGAGCAGCAAAGGGTTGCAAGGTACCAGTTCCTATCAAGGTGGGACAGATCGTGGTCATCAAGGATGAGAATCTTCCTCCTGCACAATGGCCGCTCGGAAGAATCACCCAGCTACACCCTGGCAAAGATGGGATCGTTCGCGTCGTCACCATGAAGACAGCAAATGCCAACAGCGTCGTGAGACCAGTTGCGAAGATCGCAATCCTGCCAGCTTCAACCGAAGACCACCAACCGAATTAGCATCAGTTCCTGAAACTACAAAGATCGGCAGAGCAGTCCGAAGCTAGCTCGATGCGCATATGGAGCGCAATCAGGTGATTAGCGTTCCATTAATCTAAATCAAACCGTTCGATCTACCGGGTCTTTTGTTGTTCACAGATCTCCACTTCGTGAAACCTCGTGCCATCCTCCATTCAGTCGTCCTCAACGATTCGTCAACACCTGAATCAATGTCCGTCAATCACCATCGCAACGGTGAATGGTTCAGTTATGATTTCGGGATCGTACTGCCGAAGATGTCCGAGAGAGTGGAGAGCACAACAACGAGAGCAGAGGGTTCGGGATATTTAAACAATGCGATTGTTTCAAGGTGGCCGGAATGATCAGTAGCCACTGATTATAATAAAATCTTTAGTGTTGTAAATATTGTATATACCTAATCCTAATCTTAAGGCTAAAACTAAAGTCAAATCTTAAAACTAGTGATCTTAAACTAAACTACAACTAAATTTATATAAACATGAATTAACATTGTGAACCAGTCTAATGAAGATGATCACCGATTCTCACAAGAGAGAATGATCTCATTCCAATGGTCAATCATTGCACTTGACCAAACGAACCGAATTGTACACACATTGTAAATCAGTAGCAAATAGATACCCCAAGCGTGCGCAACCACATCTATTGTCGGTGTTCTTTAAGTTCTATTCCTCGATCGTCAACCATCCGTCGGTTGCAATAAATTAAAGGAAAGTGAAGTGGAAATCGAAAATTTGCTTGTGATCCGAAATCGATGTTATCGCGTCAGTGTGATCAGGTTTTGATCAATCGTGTGTCCGTGTGTAATTAACGTGAAAATCGCGGACTCCAACGTTAGTGGAAAGTGACTGACTGGCTAACTCACATCTTCTACTGGGAAGGTGGAGTAGCAGCAGTACTTTTCGGGTGCTAAAGTGCTCCTCTGGTTTCTGTGCGCCGTTCGCGGTACGAACGGGAAGAAAAACCTCCGAATCCCGGCAAATACAGAGCCCATGGCTCGAACAATACCCAAGCAACACAATTTATCATAAACGTGTTTACATAACTTATTTATGACAATATTAGCGGTAAACATTTACGTCTAGTCACTTATATACAACTTATTTATACCGAAAAAAACGCAAGAGGTGGGATCTATATATAAAATATAGCGGATGCCTACTGTATTGGACATGTTGTAAATTAATTTCATCCTTCCTACGAATAGAATTTGTTCATCATCAATTTACACAACTTATTCTTCAGAGGAATTTTATCGTGCGAATAAACTGCCTAAACTGAACATTTATGCGGTTGAAAATTTATGGTAGATCTATACATTCTACTTCTTAAAAACTCATTGGCTCTTAGAAAAAGCTTAATATAATAAATTGAATTGCATAAAAAAATCCTGGATAAATTCCCCAACTTTGCAAAAAACAAAAACAAATAGAACATAATCTTTCTTTTTTAATTATCTCACTTTTCTCTTTTACAAAACGTACATGTGATGTTGAAAGAACAAATTAAATGTTTTTTTCATTCTATACATTGCTTCATTGGTCAGCCATATTGTGGTGCAGTTTGTAGAATTCATTGAGAAACTTCATAATTGTTATCAAAACATGTTTATAACACGAAAAACAAGAATTTTACTTGTATCGTATATTGAAGTTATAATTAGGTATGGCAACTCTCAATTGCATATTTATAACACTTTTATAACTGATTGTTTTTGATTAATAACATGATATCAAAAAGTTATATCTCAGATGTATTCATGTTTCTATTAATGACATATGAAAACATGTTGTACATAAGGCTAGCCAGTTTTCACCAAATGCAATCAGTTATAAATGTGTTATAAACTGGTAATTGAGAAATGCAATATCGAATTATAACTTCAAGATAACAAGTGCTTGTCAGAAAGGTTGAATACCTCTCAAACAATAATACAACGCGTCTAAAACAGGATGCTTTAAAGGCAATTAATATATAACTTATTTACAACTGGTTTTATTTTTATTTTTCATGCAAGATGTTGCAAGTGTTACTTGGGTAAACTTTCTCTCTCTGGGCTAAACCTGTAGCCCACTTAGTGGAAGGCTTTCGTTAGTTGGGCTGAGCTGCCAAGCTGAAAATTTGTTGAGGGATACACCGATTGTTTATTATCATCACTATCCTTCAGCAACTATCCAAATTGTTCATACATGAGCCCCACGAAAAGGAAACAGTCCTGTCAGAAATGACGTTTGACTTCGATTTAAGTGTGCTACAGCCCAACTAACGGGAGCCCAACGTAGCCCACTTAAACATAGCTCAAGGAGCGAAATTCGATTGTATTTGTTAAAACACCGTGGTTTTACTTTTGCACTTAAATTCTAATTCTATTGTTTAGTTATAGTTAATCATAAATCTAAACGTAGTGTGCGTCATAGGCTACATTTTCTGGATCAGTTAATGTGATCGTTAAAGAAAAGCTGTGCATTACCGTATGCGTGATAATGTTTACACCATCGTACAAATAAGGTTCCCGTTTCACCTGGGCATACAATGCCTTGGTTTTCTTTGCTTGCACGTAACCTATATCTCATGCCGTAGTAGGCTGTGTATAAAAGAAAATGATTTACTTAGTTTGACAGTTGCACCATGACGAAGTGGCAGCATATTCGTAATTTGTCCCGTCAAAAGGGTTTTAGACCGAGAAAAGAAAGTACAACTATCCGCGAAGGTGGCCACAGGTCGTCCGAGGTCAGCTCGGGTTCCGAGGGTTATCGCTGCTATCAAAAGGAAGATTCGGGTGAATCCAGTGCGTTCAATAAGGAAATCGGGATCAGTGACTTTACGGCACGCAAGATCGTAAAGGAAGATTGCGGGGCGAAGTCGAGGGCACGAAAAAAAAAACTCACATGATTACCAACCGCATCCGGGAGCTACGAGTCGAACAATGCAAGAAAACCTTAACTTCCTTAAACAAAAAAATCCGGTAATCCTGTTCACCGACGAGTGCATGTTTACCGTCGATCCCGTATCAAATTCCAGAACCGACCGGTATATTAGTTCTCTTCCGACAAAAGACGTGGCCGACGAGCACAAGAACGTGTATCTGACCAAGCATCCTACTAGCGTTATGGTGTTTGGATTGGTGGCTTCAGATGGCAAAAAATGGACCTGGTGTTCATTCCAGAAGGCGACAAGGTCAACACGGAGGTCTACATCGGGATTTTAAGTAAGTATGGTTTGATCCGTGGATCAAATAACAGTACGGTCCGAAGCCAAATGTTGTATTTCAACAAGATGGGGCTCCGTGCCACACCTCGAACCGCACTCAGAAGTGGTTGCAGGAACATCTTCCGTTCTGGGCGAAGGATATGTGGCCGCCATCCAGCCCCGATCTTAATCCGCTGGATTACTCAATATGGCACGTCATGAAGGCCGAGGCCTGGAGAGAAATGGATCCAGACTTTATTATTAGAACTTGCCGTGCACTCCGGAAGCATGTGGAGGCCGTAATTGCAGCAAATGGAAACTTGATCGATGATTAACATAGTTTACGACTCTGAGAAACATCCCCTCTTTGAATAAATAAAAAAAAGTCGAAACCGAAATTTTTGAAAATTTTTTAAATTTTGACATTGCTCAATGGTGCACATTATCACGCATACGGTATGCTTAACGTTTTTTTTCAATAGCCGACGGCTACGTCCACTTCCAACGCCATCAACTGCATTCCGGGGCAAAATGCCAGCAACCGTCATCTTGTCCGGTGGAAAGCGATCCGCAACCACATCGCTTATCAGGGCATCCATTGACGGCAATCGAACGTGCAGGAAGGCAGCTTCCACACCTACATAAGCTATCACACCCATTCAACACATATGGGCTTTGACCAACGGTTTAACTTCTCTTCCGAAAGAAGACGTGACCAGAGATTTTTATGACTCAGAAAAAAAAACCGCCGACCTCGGTTGGGATTGAACCCAGACCCATTGGGGTGAGAATTCACATTGTTTTGGGTCCGTGTAATTCTGTTGTTGTCTTCCGCGTTGTCGGGATTTGACTTTTATCAAATATATTATATTAACAGTATGATCCACTCTTTCGCTTAGCTGGCGAACCAAATTTTTAGTGATGAAAGCACCTCTGTGGCCAAAAAGGCTACCAATGTATTTATTTATCGTCACGAGGGGAAAACCAAATGAAAATTTGTTTAATATTTCAAATGAATGTATTTCAGTATTTTATTTTATATGATGACAACAGTGACACGTCAGACTACTTTTAAAGTAATATACACAATGTAATTAATTAAAATAATTTTACTCTAACTTTTGTAATAAGTGCAATATTCGCACCCCTCGATTGTAATTGAATGATTGTTGCTGACCTTTTTCAACGCTAGATGGTGCTTGAAGCAATATTTTGCAGGTCGCCATTGCAACATTTGGAAAAGGCATGAATGGATCATATTGTTAATATGATATATTTGCTTTTATGTTGCGTACCTCTTTTGCTGCAGCTGCGCCTCTGGCCGAAATAAGTGGAACTACCGATGAGGAAATCTTGACGTGAAACGTCGTTTTAGGTTTGTGTGCTCTCTTACCGTGAGCTTTGTGGAAATATTTCGCTATTTTTGCAGTAGGGGTTTCTATCCGATCAATTGCGGTGGTAGTGAAGCTGGCTCGAACTCTTCTTTTTAGGAAGATTACACTTGGACTCGCCCTGAGGCAGCCTCAACATGGGATGCGGTAAACTCAACATGGGATGCGGTCTCGTTTACCGGAGCTGGCTCTTAAGCCGCATGCTTACCCGAGATCGACCAGGGACGGCTACAATGTATAAAAGAAAATATATGATTATTAAAAATCGGCATAAGAGGGCGGGGGTTGGTTCCCAGAACCGAGGGTGGGGGCGACCCCGGCGTAGTGGTTAACATCCATACCTCTCACGCCAAAGTCACGAGTTCAAATCTCACCCCCGGACAAGTCACGAATGACCCAAGAGTGTTAAAGGGACTATAATAAAAAAAAAAAAAAAAAAAAAAAACCGAGGGTAGTCCGATTTGAACAAAACTTTGAATTTTTTAATGTTCAACTGCAATAAGAAATTCAAAGTTTTTTTTACAGATGGAATTACCCATGTTCCATAATGTTTGGCAATCTATTTTTATAAAATAAATTTCAATAACATACTTGACGAAAACTTGATTCTCAAGACCTATGAAAAAGCAAGTGTATTATATTTTCCGATACATGTATTCTTTGAAGATCTACGTTATTCAAGCATCGGCTCTAGAAAAGTTATGTCTCAATTGATCATTCACAGAAGACAACATAAAGCTCATTTCAAAGTACCAGCTGCTTATGCATACAGGCGTTACTTACAACGAACAGTTGAATGAACATCTTATCTCATCCATAACCACAAGACAGCCGCCTTATTTCCATCATAAAAACAAACTTTTTCAATCTCTGCTGAGCTGGTAACTGTCTTGTATTCGGTTGAGAAATTCACTCAGAAAACTTTCTCCTACCGTAGGCGACAAAGTGCCACCGCGTGATTCGGCTTCAAAATGTCATGCAAAAGCAACACAAATTAGGAATTGTGCCAGCTTACCAAGCAAAGTTGCAAACGTGTGCAAAATGACAATTCCCGGCTGGCTGTTCCGGAAATGAAGTAGATTTGACTATTCTTAATCCTATTTCAAAAGCTGCTTTGTGTGAAATAACTGAATACGAAAATCGTCTAGTCAATCGATAGCGAGCTCAAGTAGGAGGGAATTCGTTGTTTGCATTACCACACTGCATCCAGGGATACTAAATCCCTCCTATCACCAGAGATATGTTAACCGACAAGGCGAAAAAAAAACTTCCGACAAGCGGTATTTTCATCACAAGATCTCATGTATGCAAATCCCACAGCGTTTGTTTTTGGGTCAGTTTCCTCCTTGGCAATAAGGACTGAAATGAAAGTAGCGAAAAAGCTGCCCGGTTGGTGCTCTTTTCAGGTGGCTAACGCCCTCTCCTTTTCCCTTTTCGTTTCAGGGAGGATTATGCAGTTGAAGCTGTACCACCGGATGCACTTTTTTTCAGCTGCCGTCGTCGGGGAAATGTTCTTTGGTTTGGAAGCCCTCGGGATATTGTAGACAACATTCAGGATAGGTGAGGTGCTTTCGAATTTTAGATGAAAATTAAATACTTCATTGTGTCACAAGAATGAGTTTTTTTGTAGTTGATATTAAGGTGAGATTAACTTGACCAGATTTGGAACCTTCAGTGCGAGCGTAACTTGATACTTTTCGGTTGTGAAGGCGTGAAGAATGGCAGCAAGGGAAACAGAATAACCTAACGAGATTTTGGTTTGCATTATTATTTGTTTGCTTTGGCGAGTAGAAATAATAAATTCCGGTCAGAATATAATTTGGATAATGAATGCTTCATTAAAAGATAGGGCCTATGAAAACTTGGGAAAAACTCCAAAACATCTCAATTAATGAATTCAAATTTATTAACTACCGTTAGGGTCCGGAATTCATCTACCTGAGAAATTATTCGAAATTCATACATTCGATATATTTTGTATGAGGCGTTTGCAAATTTAAATAAAATATTATTTTTCAGCCCATCAGCATAACCAGAACCATTCAAAAACTTTATGGAACTGGATAGAAAAGAAAGTCAACGTGTCGATAATATTGGTGGTGTTAGAATTGATCATCCGCCTTTCATTCCATTAACGACAGCAACAATCCATATCAATTATTCATCGGGCAGCATTAGTGCTGCTTCGAGTCATTTCCTCTTCCAGTTCTACATCGCACTAAATCCATCCGGTCTCACGCTTCCGCCGCCAATTTCAGCGATATCCAGCCAACGGAGCTGAACTAATGCGATATCCACGCCCAACCCAACCCAACACTACACGTCTCCCATCGGGCTCATCAGATGGAAATTGCAGTTCATTTTTCGTCTTTTTACGCATCTCATCCCTCGTTCCGCATCGTAAGTCCGGGCTAAACGCAGATTAGCTGCTGATTCGAGGATAATCCTTTTCAAATTAGTTCGTTCTGCAGCAAAGGGAGGTAGGTAGTACACGATTCTATGATGAAGCTCTTTTTTGCTACACTGTTTCAAGTTGCATTTCTAGGTGCGTAAGCTCTACTTCAAACTTTACGCGACGGAGTATCTGTTCCCAGAAGAAAACTCCTCACAACTGATCGGCTATCTTTTCGCCGGAAAATAGAAGAACGTAGTTCATTGGGTAAATTGCATACAAGTTTCGATGGCTGTGAGTGGGAGTTCATTTGTGGATCATGCGCATCTGTATTGTTTGTGTTCATTTTGAACGTGTGCTATGAGCAGAAGACGATGTACAAAATAATAGCTGAAATCAGAAGCTTATAAGTGGGCCTCTGGAACGGTGGTAGATCACAGCTTGATTTAAAACATAAAGCGAATTTGAATGATGTTCTACATTTAAATAAGAGCAACTCGCATTTTGTATGGTCCTTTAAATAATGGTTAGGGACAGTGTTTCGCGATTTTTCGGGAGCCGCGAATTCCGCGAAATTGGTTGAAAATTGCAAAGTGGGATTTTTTTTACTATCGGACAAAATGGGCCGAAGGGTTTCATAATTTTATGAAATTGGGCCACAGGTCGAGTCTATGGTTATAAGAACGAAAACAAAAATCATTAAATGCGGGATGTATAGTTTCTTTAGACATCGCGTAAACTGGAACCTCCATTCACTAACCAAACCGGGGGTTCGTAAATCGAATTAGTGCGTAAAAAAATCTCGTTATTTGGGATTTACTTCGTAAAACGAGGTCAAATGCCCCACAATATTGGTATTTTTGGAATCGAAGTGACATGTAGAAACCGAAAATCCAGGTCTGACGCCAATTTTAAATCCATAATGGTGGCATCCGGTTACAGAAAAACTTAAAAAATACTGTAAAATACCCCACAATCCGGGTATTTTTGGAATCGGGGTGACGTATAAGGACTGGAAACCCATGTTTGGCGCCTTTTTGAAATACAAGATGGCGGCTTCCGGTCACAGAAAACAGAAAAATACTGTTTAATAACCCGAAAAAAGGGTATTTTTGGAATCAGGCTGACGTTTAGAAACCAGAAATCTTTGTCTGACGCCATTTTGAACCTAAGATGACGGCATCAGGTTACAGAAAAACTGGGAAATATTATCAAATACCCCACAATATGGGTATATTTGAAATCGGGTGACGTGTAGGGACCGGAAATCCATATCTGACGCCATTTTGAAATTCAAGATGGCGGCTTCCGGTTACAGAAAAACAGAAAGATACTATTAAATAGCCCCCAATATGGGTATATTTGGAATCGGGATGACGGGTTAGAACCGGAAAACCATGTATGAAGCCATTTTAAAATCAAAGATGGTGGCATCTGGTTACAGAAAAACTGGGAAATACTGTCGAATACCCAACAATATGGGTATTTTTGAAATCGGGGTGAGGTGTAGGAACCGGTAATCCATGTCTTATACCATTTTAAATTCCATGATTGCCGCTTCTGGTTAGAGAAAAGCATGGAAAGTTCATCAAATACCCCACAATATGGGTATTTTAAGAATCTAGGTGACGTATAGGGACCGGAAACCCATGCCTGACGCAAGTTTTTAATCCAAGATGGTGGCTTTCAGTTAGTGAAAAAGAGTGGCGCTCCTATAGTTGCGGTACGATAGAAGCATTAGATTCCTATAGTTGTGTATTGAGTCTCCATGCACAACTATAGGAACCTTACACTTCTAACGTACCGCAACTATAGGAGCGTTTCCCCTACTGTGTAACAAAATACTTCGTAAACGGAAATGTCAGTGTATTTTGAGCATTTTTAACGTTTTAGCGTTAACGTATCGCAATTCCGGAATATGAAGACTGTTTTGAATAATATGTTTAGGTAATGGGCAGCAACAACGGTCAACGGATAAATGATTTACAGGTTTTATTTCTTAAATACTTGACATAACGATTGCCAGCAACGCTGGCTGGGCGTATCCTATGGCTTACCCTCCCTACTAACAAAATTCCACCCTTCCCGTGACACTTATGAGGGGTCGTACAGTTCTCTGCATCTCTCTTAAGTAAGTGTCGGACTAACATTCCTCCCCCATCCCCACCAGATGCAAGGACGTGGCCAGGACAGCTCTGGTCTGTTGGAGGGAAACACATCCTTTATCTAAGAGGTAGTAATTAATCACAAATTACTATCTAACAGCAACGGATGAGGATGCGCCTCCTTCTTAACAACAGTTTAGAGCTCGTACCACCTACGACATTGTGCAACCTGGTTTATGCTATGCTATGCTATGCTATGCTATGCTATGCTATGCTATGCCAACACAATTGATACAATTGTAATTGATTGATATACAATGTTTTTGCAAAAAATAAAACATTATATAAACGTTTCTAATTTTGAAACTTAAGTGCCGTATATTTGGCAAAACCTCCGTAATTCCAAACGTCTTAAGTGTTTATAGACTTTTAGGCGAAACCTTTTTATGCAAAATGGGCCATCTCCATTTGTCGACTTCTCTGGAAAGTTAAGATGATTACAAATTGGTTTTGTTTTCGATTGTAGATTAAGAATACCCTACCAGGAATATCCAAGATTACAAAAATGTAAGACAAGTTTCTACAAAAACAACTTTAGGAAGCACATGATATGAATAAGATGAAGATGATAACGGAATGGATACTGATGAAGAAGAGGTCAAAAGAAAATGAATTCATAATAACAAGTCATTGTCATAAGACCATAAGTCATGACTTTAGAAGTAATAGAGTATTCGGAGCAATCCAGCCAAATGTAATTGTGAGTAATGGCTGTCAGGGTTATGTTTTAATGCCCATATGGCATAAAGAGTACAAATTAATAGAATTTAAACAATAATGATGCTCCACGATGCAAAAAATATAAATCATACTCCAAAGAACTGCTCATGTTATTTAGAAGGAGAAATCTTTTATGAAACGTCATGAACATTTTCAGATTTAAAAAATAAAAAATCTTTGAATAAATTAAACAGGCTCATGAGATAAAGCATGAGCATTATTTACCGCCCGCGGATGCTTCTCAGCTATTGCAAGATCAGCTGTAATTACACAGAGAACCAATAGACGATGCTTGGGTCTAGCATTCATCCTCAATATGTAAATACTGCTGATCTCAAACTAGGCAATACCATCGCCGGCCGCGCTCGAACGCAGGTCAAGAAAAGAAAGAGTATGAATGTGTTGGCGTGATACCCGCTATGTTGAAATCCAAGAAATCCTCTGCACTTCCACGAGAAATCACTGGGAAGTTGGATAAAAGGGTTGGGTTTGTAGCAGGATTCGTTTTGGTAAACGATAAGCTGAATTGATATCCTAACGATCCTATAACATGAAGGAGCTTGGGATTGAACCCACGGTCTTCTGCTCAATAAGCAAAAGCGGTTGCTACTAGACAAAGGAGCTCCTTTTATTACAACACACAAATTATTGATTTGTTGTTATTCCAATGTGAAGAGGTTTCCCGAGGAGAGAATGAAAACAAAATGAAAACTAAATTTTATGTTTTGATATAATCGTTCGTGATAACATATTTTGCCTACCATGTGGTCGAGTTAACAGTAATCATAACAAAAATGTCATCTAAATGGTATATGAAGGATATTAAAAAGATAACAAATAATGTTTTCTTGATAACAAATCCATGTACTCGTTTTAATATTAGTAATTTCGCAAAAATGAGAAATCAATATGTTATTATAACTATGGTAGGAAAAAAAAACTAAATTAGTTATTATTTTGATATCATGATATCAAATTTAGTAATCTGAATGTTTTGAAATCTATTGGTTGACATCAAGATTGTAGTGTACCTACATGCTTCCATCAAAATTTAACATAGACACATTAAGCAACGCTACTTCAGTGTCTGCTTAAGTCAGCATTTTGGCATAACCAGCAAGTATGGGACCGTAAATTGTTCAACTAAAAATGACTCCTCGTCAGCATGTTTCATGCCAGGTAGCTGGTTACTATAGAAATAAAGACAGCAAATCCTAACTCCAACATCGGTTGTGTCCAGTTGTAAAAAGATATCACATCCACGTACCGATAAGTAATCATCTAGTGGTACACATTACGAGAAAGTATATAATGAATTGCTTTTGTCATTATAGATAAATAACAAAAGTTAAAATATGACGAACGATTGAAGTTTATTAGATCCAATAGCATAGAAATAGACGATGTGAAGTTTTTAAATTTAGAATTTCGTTTTCATGACAAAAACTAGTGGAATTATATTCAATATAGGAATAGGACACACGAATCATTTAAAAAAGTAGTCTACGATGACTCTTACATTATTATAAATGATCCATTCGATGCGATGTTTTAACAGACATGAATGACGATATTTATTTTATTGGGAGAGAACTGATAGTTAATGAGATTTATGACAACATGTTTGAATATGAGCTAAGAAACCAACCAAGCCTAAGAAATTTATTTAACTTATGTATATTATATGTTCGACAATCTATTTGTATAAGTATTACAGACGAACAAGACGAAATCAATTTTATATCGATTTGTAAACTCAATTCGCAGGTAGATTAATACACATTAATACAACATTTATTGTAAAGCAACACTGTAAATTTCATAATTGGCTTGGTTATGCTCATAAAGAGCAAGCATCCTGATTGGCTCGTAAGAAGTAAAAATTAAAACAAATGTAGATTTCAGTGATCAATGTGGATGCTTCTTTTAAAAATAAATTATCAAATTTTGTTTTTAATTATATTTTTTAGAAATATCAAAATAATATCAAAATATGAATTTGACCGAAATTAAAAAAAAAACAGCATATCAAAATATGTTATCAGTGGCACCGGTGGTGTAGTGGTAAGCGTGATCACGGGTTCAATCCCAGTCGGCGCCGCCGGGATGTTCTGAGGCAGAACATCTCTGATCACGTCTTCCTTTGGAAGGGAAGTAAAGCCGTTGGTCCTCGGTTCATGAGTTGATGGGTTGATAGGTGCCTGCCTCTCTGGCGTCGATAGCATTGGTGCTCAGCACGGTAAACAAGATCGACGGAAAACAAACCAAAGGATAAAAAAAATGTTATCAACGTGATTTCCTAAACAAACTTAGATATAATTTTGACAGTATTTTGATATCCGACTTTACTCGGGTAGAGATTAAACCCATGATGTTCTACTCAGTAAGCAAAACTGGTCGCCCCTCATATCACATCATACAAGCTACGATCGCGCTGTTATTGCAACCTTTCAAAACCGGCCCCGACGGTGACGTTGATGACGATGTTGAGTTTCACAAAACACATGATAATCAAGCGATGTTACTATAAGTCTCTGTAGTAACGTGCATAACGATTTCGGTCAAGTGATATTTCGACCAAGGAGAAGAATCCGATGCAGAATAGGTGATCCGATGGACAAAGAGATGCATATACAAAAAGGGAAATTGAGCTAGGTTGGAGATGTGTATAAAAGGAATAGGCAGAATAATAGATGTTTACTTTTGTGACAACTAACGAAGCAAGTGGTTTTAATCTCTGTCCGATAGGAAGCCGAAGGATAAAGTTTTAATCATTTCAGTCTCCTTAATATGACCAGGGATTTATTCAAACTCAAACTCGACGGCGGTGCCCTTTACACAAGAATAAGCCTCTTCGTCCGATGATCTTTTAAACTTGGAGACGAAAAAGCGCTTATGCCTTGAATACATTCTACTTTTACGTGACGTTCGTTGTTTTGATTTGGTCCTTACTAAGACGGGAACAGAATCCATAAAACTTTTCCTTACTTCACAACGTGAACTACGACTGACGGGACGATTTTACCATCGTACAAATATTACACATCTTTTAAGATATCTCGACCGAACTCTATTGCGTTTTAAAACGACTGTTTTCTTCTTCATATTTCACCGGACCGCCTCGATTATGCGTCAAACGACCGCATCCAAACCACCAAACCACACAATAAAACACGACCCGCCGTGACTACCGTTAGTCTTCAACCAGGGTCCTCATGATCGTGTTAGGTACACACCTAACAACACATTAAAAACTAATCGATCAAGTGCCAAGTTTGCATGTTCGATCGCGACATTTATTTTCTTAACGTAAAAACTGAGGAACATGCTTCATGTTATCGAGGTCATCCCTCTGGCAAATGAGAAACGATGAAAATGGATCTCGAAGGGACGCATTCGCTCCTGCAAACAATGCAGACGATTCCCAATCCGGCCCAACTAGTTTTCCCCTACCTGATAGTGGCGCCAGCACACGCGGGTGAGTCACCAGCCACACCAAAGAGATCATCAAACGCTCTGCCCACAAAAGCAGACACGTTCCCTCGAAAATGCAATTGAGAAATGTATTACAACAATCTCAAACTGGACCGTACTCGCCAAATCAATACACCCGGGAGCGCATTCCCGATGCTTCCACGCATATTTTCCTTTTGTAATTTTGAAACAATTTCTTCTGCAGCGATTCCAACCACACAATAGCCCTTTTATTTTCAAATCACTCTGTGCACAAAGGCAATCATTGCAAAAACCTAACAAAAGATCAGCGCGGTCGATTCACAGCGGCAGTAAAGGGAAGCGAGAGCACACCAAGCACCTAAGCAACCGGGGGGAAAGCATCAGCACAAACTTTTCCAAATCAAATTATCACGCACGGGATACAAAACTAATCAAATGCGAAAAAAATAAATAAAATAAAAGCCCGTAGCGAACGATTCGAAGAGTGAACTCTAAACAGGCTCATGAGAAGGCTAAAAGGATCAGATTGATGTAACCATATGAAATTTAATGGAAAATGGAAATGTCCGAAAATGTACGAAGAAAAATCAAGAAATTGAAAAAAGGTAAAGATGCGGATGAAGAAGGTGAAGCAGAAGGAGTAATGGAGAAGGAAAGAAGAAAGTGTGGAACGAGGGGCACGCACTCATCGATTTGACTGCGTGGTAATGAAAATATCGTTAAAATATTTATTATTAATTAAAATATTTCAAGCGGTTTTGAAATAATAAACAAAATATTAAAAGCAGTTTTGAAAATAATTAACAAATATTTTGCGACAGTTGATGTAATTAAAAATATTTTGTGCGGTAATAAATGTTTTTTTTTAATATTAATTTTTGACAGTATTTTAATTATTCATAGAATTGAATAGCGTTTTTAACGTAATGAAATCAATAATGATAAGATTTTAAATATTTGTTGATTGGGCTTCGTAGTATTGAAAGATTTGTGCGTGTCCCTCGGAGTGGAAAGCAAGGCGAAGAAGACACGGATTAAGATAAAGCAAAGAAAAGGGCGTTGCAAGAAAATTACGAAGGATGTGTAAAGAAGGGATAAGACAATTAAGAGATGCAAGCAAACGAAGGAGGAAGATGGACTACAATCAAAGACGAGAAGATAGCTATGAGGATGCAGAAAAATCGAAGCGCAAAAAATGTAACTACTGTCAAATCCGGGGGCAAATTGATCACCGGGGTAAAATTTGTTGGTTGGTGATCGATATCAAGAGAAATTTGAGCATTTCATTATGAGATGGTAGCATTGACGAGTTTCTTTGTATAATAAAAGTAGATTTTTCTCCATAATTTCCTTAACTTGATAGTAGCATTTTTCATTCAACTGAATTTCAATCAATCTATATAAATATGGTTAAATGTTCCCAGTGGTATACATTAATGATTTGCTGTGAAATTACCAGCGATATAAAAAATATCCTACATTTAGGCACAACTGCATTAAAAAAAATCATAATATCTGCAAAAAACACATGTCGTACAAGGATTCAGGGAACTCTAATAGCTAGATTTTCCACTTTGTCAATTAAAAATAGCTCAAAAACTATTCATTTACATTCATTTGCCACTCACTTTTTTCACCAACAGAATCCCGTAAAATGGTATATGAAACTTTTGTAGGTTTTTACACTAACTGCAATTTTTGTACATGATTTAAATCTGTATGTCTTATGCATGACGAAGTAGAGCGGGCAGAATTTATTATTGTATTTCAGTGAATGTAATTTACATTTACTAAAAAACAATGGTAGATTCTGTTCGGTCTGGTTCGTCTTGCATAAGAGATACAGGTTTGAATGATTGACAAAAGTTGCTTCTAATATTAAAAATTATAAAAGCTTCATACATTATTTAACGGAATTTTATTAGCGAAAAAAGTTAGTGGCAAATGAATGTAAATTATTTTCCATGCCTGAATCATACCTATCGATTTTAATATCATAAGTTTGTTAATTTTCTTTAACGTTAGAATTAATTTCCATACTTACGTTTAACGTGATTAATTTACCCCCGAATTACGGTATTCAATTCAAAGTTGCGTTTATTTACTTTATTTCAATGCTACATAAAAACAACACAAATCAGTAAAAATAATTGAAATCATCCATGAAGGATTGTTGCCTACATTTAGCTTCATTGTAGACGCCAATGCTTCAAAATAAATCATCTTAAGAATATTACTTTCGATGTTCAGTAAACAGTAATCGATGTCCTCAATGACCATAAATTTCAATTAATCAAACCTAATTTTCTGAAAGAGCTAATACCTCAACTCAAAAATTGGTAACGAACAAGCTCAGATATATTAGCAGATTAACGTATAAAATGAAATCAGAAATTCAAAACTAAACTTTATGATTGAACGTAAAATGAAAATTATTTGCTTTAGCAGTAAAAATATGAAAATTTAAAAATGCAGCAAATATCTGCTCAGCCTCCATGGCTGGGAACCCCTTCAGCCGAGAGCCTGGGGCAATTGTCTTCTTTGCCCCCTTCCCTACAAATCCATCCCTGTTTGCGTCACGATTAAAGCTAGATTTATTGAGATATACAAGCGGCGCCAGTGGTGTAGTGGTAAGCGTGATTACCTCTCACTTCAAAAAGCCTGGGTTTCAATCCCAGGCGGTGTCGCCGGAATTTTCCGTTGGTCCCCGGTCCATGAGTTGATGGATCGATCGATAGGGTCCAGGTGTCGGAGCTGCCTCCCTGGCGTCGGTAGTATAGGTGCACGGAAAACAAGATCGACGGAAGACAAATCAAGGAAAAATAATTGAGATACACTCAAGTCTTTTTACCCGGGGGATATGTACCGTGTAGAAAAAACCTACGAGATTTTGATTTTTTAGATCCTTAAATGTTTTTAAAAAATCGATTTTGATGCCATTTGTAATTATAGTATGCTATGGTCCGTAAAGACTAATTTTAAAAATTTCTGTAATTACACCGAAAAGTATGCCATTCGATTACCTATAGATTTAAACGGATAATGTGATTGGAATCAAGTCTATAGATTGTATCGTTGTCGAGAAATCGTTAAAAACGTACCGTGTAAATCGCGACAAACCGTGTTAAAATAACCGTTAAAAAAAAACTTCAGTGTATTTACATTTGAAAGTATGAGATAATTGTGTTCGAACACAATTTCAACATACATTATTGTTCAAGCTCAAACTCTCAAATTCTGAGCTTAATCTATTTATTTATTTGTCGTCAATCAGTTTTGATCGTTATATAATAAACAAATTACATGACCGAAAGAGTGAAGGAGAGTCACTTTCTCATAAATTTTGACCAAAAATTCCACATAAACTTTGAACTAAAAGTGCCAGTTCGTGTTACAAATGAGCTGAAACTTTCAGGAAGTGATATTCTCGCCTAAAGGCACAATTATGGGGTTCAACCGTTGAAATATTTGCAAAATAAATTCTCCTATATACATTTGGGCCAGTCTAATCTTCAAGTGTGTCCATCATGGTCACGATGTCATATTTAGAATGACAAAAACTGTTTGCGCCTTAACCATTTGTTTTAGGCAAATAGATTCTGAACCTTCTACTGTCCAAACCCTCAGAGATTGGACAAGAACAATTGTTTTTTTTTACAAATGCTGTCATCGTTCTTGATTGATTGTTAATCATCTTTTCAAAGCACTTTTAGAACGTTTGATGACGTATATTTTTGCTCAAGCAATCTAGTGTTTGCCACACAATATGAAAATTCATTCATTGGTTGGCATAGAAAGCTATCAATTAATAACTGTGGAAGTGATTCAACACTATGTTGAGAACAGGTGAAAGAGTGTCAAATCCATGAAGGAGAAGATTGTCAGAATAGGTAATTGTAAATAAATAAATAAAATAAAATTAAGGCATATCATTTAATATAAGTACCTGCAGGCACCATGTCACCATCAATTCTTCGCATTCATTCCAACAGCGATTTTGGTTGTTAGAGACCGCCAACGCATCCCAGATAAAATATGCTAATTACAGAGTAATTAAGCATCAAAAATTGTTGTTAACCTTCCATCAGAGTGACTTACAAAAGTAGCATGGTTCCAGTACCAAAAGGCAAAAGTGTAATTAGCTTCCTAGCTTCCGAGAAGGCAAAATGAGAAAATAAAATGTACGAAAACTTAGCTATACCTGCCAGCTATGGTACACCGTTGAGCTTCTTTCAATTCAATTTAATTTGGTGTAAGGATTAAGGAAACCAAATTCGGTTCCATTTTCCATACACCTTTATTCCTTCCTCTAATATTTCTGAATTAGTCCAAAAAATGAGGTTCTGCGCAGTTATTATTAGATATAATTGCAATGTAAATGAGTTCCCAGTTGTGTAGGGTAGATGTACCAGTCTGGGCTATACGTTCCATAGTGTGTTCCAATTATGGCATAGGGGAACGTATAGCTATAACTGGTACGCCTACCCTACATGCGTTCAAACAACTTTTTGCAATCCTGTATTATTGGCACAAAGTCACGAACATGTTGTAAATATGTTATTGTTGACTGATGTCAGGTACATCAAAGTATGATGAATAAAGGACGAGAAATCCCCGAGCACTGCTCGCCTACTCAACGAAGGTGCCATTTGCAAACGAACATGAACGAAATCTCCAGTGACCTGTGTACGTGTGTTGCGTGACTGGTTAAAACGAAAAGGGATTGATTCGACGAAAAGTTCTACCATCACGTTTTGGACGGGTGAATGACATTGCTTCAGAACTGTACTAAAAGCTTTCTTCACGCGTCACGGCTCCAGGCTGAAAACTTCGTGACAAACTGTTTTAGCAACAGGTTCGAGATTTCCACTAATGTCGATGGCCACAATATGCATGAGCCTGAGATTAGGTAGTAAAACTCGCACCTGAAGGAGGTGGGTGGGTGGCGCATAATCGGGAAACTTTTCTATTGAATTCAATTTCGTGACACATCTGCTACACGTTCCGCCTTCGTGCAGGCATACAAGTCGGTTAAAAGTTGCTTCCAAGTGAGCATACGGGCTAACGGAGAAGTTTCTGTTCCACCTGTGACAAATTGAAACTTTAAAAGTCAGAGATGCCGGATGACAAGTTGCATGAGTTGGAAAATGTTTCCATTCGTTTTGAAATTTTATACTGAACTGGATACCTTAGGGGTTTTGAGTTAATTGCATATTCGTAATGTTCTTTAAAAATGGAGCCAAAATCCAAAATTTCGATGTATTGGAACTATTTTAAACAATTGCGATCACATGAGCAAGTATTACAATCCAGATAGTATTTTAATATGGGATGGGCAGTCAAATTGTTAGCTATAGGTGTTTAAAAGCGTAGTAGTGAAATGCACAGCGGTCCAGAAGTTGTATTTAGGAGGAATTAATAAATTGTTTGCGCTTGAACCATCAATCAGGTTAATAGTGTCTTGGGGACGTGATTCAAAAGATAATGATTACTTTACCGGAACCGATTTTAATAAGCGGTATTTCAAGATGCGTTCCAATATGTCTTTTTCTATACAACCACAGGCACACACTGAAAATATAATATAATATAAATATACAACGAAATCGCTAGTTTATTCAACGAATTTATTCGTTGTTTTCTGCAAAGAGATTGATTTGTACATTGTATGAAGCTAGTTTCGTTAGAACCGTCACACTCGCTATCGCTACATCCAACCAGTGGGCCAGAAACCGAAAAATGTAGAGTGTGTTAGTGAGGATGGGTAAAAATAACTTCATCATTGGAAGGAATAAACATGACAAAAAATTTAAAAATAGACTTCAGGCTGCTTGCAGGCAGCCTTTCGTTGTGTACTGGACACCACGCGGTGATTGAATAAACACCGTTCGGTGAGACCGGATAGAATTCAACGTTGAAATCTGTGTCAGGGAAATCGCTTTTCGCAGGCAATCAGTGGTAATTGTAATTATCATAGCAGTTGCACAGTGGGGTGTTTCATTCTGGAAAAAGATTGATATTTTTGATAGGCCACCCCCTAGTTCAGTTCATAACACAAAAACAAACATCTATGCAAAGAATCAGCTAAATTGGTCAACGTTAAGAGGTCGCGGCAACGATTTCAATTTTGTTCGGGATTTTCTTCAAATTAGTAGGCGAGAAAATGATGACCCACTAAAATCATTCTAACTTTTTTCCTAATGAACCGATTAGCATGAAATTAAAATATGTTATACTTCAAACTATAATCACAGTGTTCACTCGGCTGTCGACAAAACCAGGCCACTCTCGATGTGTGCCACGCGATCGTCTGTTTTCTCGGCAGCAACCATTGTGTGGTCCTCCTCATTGTTCTTCATCAGCAGTTCTTTCGGTCGATGCGTCGTCTACTCTGGAAAGCAACCGTTTCGTGATGAGTGTGTGAGTGTTGACCACGTTTTGCTTCCATTGCTGCAATGGAAGCGCTTTGCTCCACGATGGCGTAACTGCCATACAATGAAACCACCGGAAGCGGCTCCAGTTCTGATGGAGGAGGCTTTTTGGATAGCGGAAGATAAAGTGTTTATTGTGTTGTACCTTTTGACTATAGTTTTAAGATGTATTGTATAGTGACCAAGAATCCTCGGCTCTGTAAAGTTAATTCGGTTGAGCCTTATCAAATAAATTAATGAACAAACTATAAAGAACAACTTTGTTCAAGGCTGCAAGTCGATTTGATGCTTCAGAAAACAGAAATTGGCTTTCGGAACTCAGATTGCAGATAAACCTTGATTTGAGCAGAAAAGCAGGTATGCTGATAGGGCATATTTCATAGTATGCTTTGCCAGATTTTTTTTTACCTCAATGTTTATAAACGTATTGTGCTGTCATCTCTAGATACAACAGTGCCATGGAGTTGAGAAGTGATACGGAGAAGTGGTTGATCAGTCAGTCCATTACCAGGTTCACCGGTGGAAAACTTCTGAGTAACTGAGAAGTACTACAGCTCTTCTTTTTTCATCGCGCACAATCTCGCTCCACGATACGACATCGATCGTCGTCTGTGTTTTAAAACACTCGATAAAGTTTATTCTACACATTCAATAAACCTTAACTTTTCGTTGTACACTTCAGAGTATGGATTGATAGCTGCTGTTTGATTGATGCGTTTTCCGGTCCTCTCCTTGATTTCCGGTTCCTTCAGACTCTTACCGTCATCAAATGCCTCGCTGTAGGAGCATACCTGCTTTTCTGCTCAAATCAAGGTTTATCTGCAATCTGAGTTCCGAAAGCCAATTTCTGTTTTCTGAAGCATCAAATCGACTTGCAGCCTTGAACAAAGTTGTTGATTATAGTTTGATGTATAAGATATTTAATTTCATGGAAATCGGTTCATTAGAAAAAAAAAAATTAGAATGATTTTAGTGGGTCATCATTTTCTCCCATACTAATTTGACGAAAATCCCGAACAAAATTGAAATTGTTGGCGCGACCTCTTAACGTTGACCAATTTAGCTGATTGACCAGATGCTTGTTTTGTGTTATGAACTGGACTAGGGGGTGGCCTATTAAAAATATCAATCTTTTTCCAGAATGAAACACCCTATAATGCATATTCGTGCAATTTTAAATAGTGACATTTTGAAAAATGATAAAATCTTAAATTTTACAGATGCGTAGGAATATTTCTAATCAATTGGTGATAAAATTATTTTTTTTTGCCAGTGGTGGCGGGGGGGACACCCCTTACCATCCCTCTCCCATAAAAAAATCACAGACGCAGTCCTACGTCAAAAAGTATCCCTTCTCCAACACACAATCAGCACTTTAGGAGCCAAAAAGCGCAGTTGTTGGTTTGATTGTACGAAGTTAAATTGGTACACACTTAGAAAAAATCACCGACTTCGGTAATTCATTTACCGAATTCTCAACAGCTGAACGGTTGGTAATCGAGAAAATTACCGAAAAGTCTGTAAACTGGATCAGCAAAATTAGTTTTCGAATTTATCGAACGATCGGTAACGTTTACCGATGCGCATTGCTTGATTTGTAGTCGACTGTACCGGAGAACTGTAATTTTGAGGACGATAAGCAAATCGAAAATTACCGAGAGATCTGTAATTTTTCAAAAAGGTAACCGACTCAACTGTAATTTGCTTAAATATTGTTTCAATGTGGCGGTCACTGCAACCCATGCAAAAATTTGGCTGCAGTTGTGATGAATGTGTTAGTGTTGCAAAGTGCTCCACCAATGAACAAAAACATGTTTTTGTCAGAAGGATTCGACGTTTACTGAGTTCGGTAACGTTCTCAACTCAGTAATGGAACGCTTTGTTTACCAAAACTTCAGTAAAATATTTAGCTGATGTCAATGATGAAGCTGATTCACAGACCTGCCGGTAAAAATGTTTACCGTTTTCGTTAAATTAAAATGAAATTACCGAAATTCGGTCATTTCATTTACAGTTTTCAGCAATAAAGCGAGAAAATACCGAAACATCTGTAATTTTTAGCATTACCGATCTAAGCCGGTAATTTTTTTTACCGAACTCAGGGTCTCTGTTTAAATGTATACATATTATACGAATATGGCGTAATATCGGCATTGCACCAGATGACAGGAAAAACAAATGTTTCGTACCTTTTATGAAAGATGTGTTTTATGTACGATATTCATTTTTACGAAATGGTCTTCAGAGGAATAACGAAAATACATTTTCAGTGCAGCGTTTAATTATTGGTTTAGCTGTCTAAAATATTTTTTCCTGGAGAAAAGTGTGAATAGCCGGCGTCGGTGGTGTAGTGGTAAGCGTGACTGCTTTCTCACCCCAATGGGTCTGGGTTCAATCCCAGCCGAGGTCGGTGGGATTTTTCTGAGGCATAAAAATCTCTGGTCACGTCTTCCTTCGGAAGGGAAGTAAAGCCGTTGGTCCCGGCCCATGTGTGTTGAATGGGTGCGATATCCTACGCAGGTGTAGAAGCTGCCTTCCTGCACATTCGATTGCCGTCAATGGATGGCAATCGATGTCCGTCGGTGATTGGCACTAGATTGCGGAACAGAGACCGACGTTAAATAAAGGAAAGAAGAGAAAAGTGTGAAGAACGTACACGCAATCCAAAAATCTATTACAATGAATGTTAGTTCCGTTTCCTATCATCCTCTGCTCATGAACATCGCAACGAATGTTAGAAATTGACCATGCAGGCGATGTAATGGCTTTTTGTCTTTTTTATTTCGTGTTCTTTCTACGCTTTCGACTATACCAGTAAGCTTGTAGAACGACGCACATTGTAGAACATTGTAGAACGGTTGGGTGTATTATAAGAAAAAAGCAATATTTATAAAAAAAAAAATCCTTTGAGGCTTACAGTAAGCAACTCTTTGTTGTTAATGGGCTAGTTGAAAATAGAACGGGAGGGAACGGTCTTAGTAAAATTTAATGGTAAAATATAAATGATGCAAGCACTAAGATAGGGAAAATGATTTCTGTCCTCTATTGGATCGAACTTGGTTAAACGGTTTTTATCCTAATAAGAGACATTCTCTTACAAATTCCTTTATGGTCAACAACTAACAAAATGAGCTCAGTTATAATGCTGTAGATAGGTTGAAAAAAAACTACAATCAAGTTTTTAAAAAGGATTTCACTGTGCCTATTAATGGAATTAAGGCTGAATTGGTGATGAAAAATGAGACTCCTACCTTAAAAAAAAAAAACATACAATATCTCATGCAGATCAAGCGAAAAGTAGCTGATTATTTGGACAAGTTAGAACATGAAAATGTGATAACTCCAAATTGGAGTCTCCAATTGACATAAGCAAATGGACATAGACAATTATTATAGTTATGAAAAAAATAACGATATTCGCTTGGTAATAACATGTAAAGCTGCAATTAACAAGTCATTAGTTCCCAATAAATATAATAACCGTCTATCAGGTCAGTGTTGTGACGAGCAGAACGTTTTGATTTCAGATGCTAAAATGATTGACAAAGCAATGAAGCAATTGTCTTCTGTACGAAAAGCATAAAGCAAATGGACATGGTCTACTTAAAACATTTATTTGTGAGATATTAGACACTATGACAAGTTCATGTTTTAAAATGAATGAGCTGTAATGAATGATCAGCGCAGTGCATCTAGGACGGTCTGAATTGGATCAAAATCCCAGACGCAAAAAACGGATAATACAAAAAAGTGATAATGATGATGACGTTTTTCAAGATAATGCGAGTTTGGCAGATGTTGTAAAAAGATCTAGTTGTGCTAGTAATCAGAAAATCAGTAACAGTAACAAACCAAATAGTCGTAAGACTCGTCCGGTCATTGTGATAACACTCGCAAGTTTTTGAAAACTCAGTTGGATTTAAAAACACACAAAATCAGTAATTTCAGGAATGGTAAAGATGGCTCTATTATTGTTGAGTGTGCAACAGGAGCTAATGTAAATGATGTGAAAAATGGTATTGAAAGCAATCTAGGTGAAAACTTTAGTGCTGTTGCTCCCACTTCGGTGCCAAGATTGAAAATCGTAGGCTAGAGCCTAGAGCGATCAGTATTCCTACGATGTCTTCATTGACTGCATAAAATGTCAAAATGAAGACATCGCCAAGTACTTAACATGTTTGAAAATCTACGCTTCATTTACAGCAAGTTTAATGTTGTGAGTGAAGTCGATGTCGATACGAATAAAGGACCACCCACATTAGATCCGTTTGCATTGCGTTGACGTAAAGTTGACAGTTAGACAATAGATTTAGCTATCACGTTGCCGCAACGCGTCAGATCCGGATCTAATGTGCGTGGGCCTTAAATGTTTGTTATGTGCAAAAAAAGTAAATGTAGGGTTTGATCGGTGCTTGACAGTTCCTGCAATTGATGTGCTAAGATTAGCATTGGGCGATCTTGAGTCAAGAAGCGATCTTAGTAAATCGATTTTTTTTTTGAAAATAATCGATTCAACGATTCAGTCAATCATTTTGAATCGATCTTTTGAATCGATTCGTTTTTCAAAATTGCACAAAAATATATCAAATATAACGGATCATAGGGAAGTTGGTGCAGATTAACGCCAAGCTCAGTCTAAAGTTGATATTACGTTACATAAGCTAAACACTACTAAAAAGTCATGTTAATTTCGGTTCCCTGAGACCGACACATGTAAGCGGGCCTTTTGACATAATAATCAGTTGAAGCTTACTTACTTAAGTGTCCTGAGCGCCATCCCTGGCGCAAAGGGCCAACGTGAAAGATCTCCATCCTGGGCGATTGTTTGCTTTCGCCTTGACCTGGGCCCAGGTCAAATTCCGGTCGACTTGCTTAATCTCCTTGTTTAGGCTTCGCCGCCATGAGCCCCTGGGTCTGCCTCTGCTGCGATGTCCGGCTGGATTCCAATCCAGCGCTTGTTTGCAGATTTCATTTCCGCTCTTCCGTAGAGTGTGGCCAACCCACCTCCACTTACGTTCCCGAATTTCTGTCGATATCGGCTTCTGGTGACACCGTCGATGGAGCTCGGCATTCGAAATCCAGTTGTGAGGCCACCAAGCACGAATTATATACCGCAGGCATCGGTTGATGAACACCTGCAGCTTCTGTGTGATCTCCGCTGATACGCACCATGTTTCGCTAGCGTACAGCAGTACAGATTTCACGTTAGAGTTGAAAATTCGGATCTTCGTGCGGAGACTAATCTGATTTGACTTCCAGATGTTTCGTAAACTCGCAAAAGCAGCCCTTGCCTTCTTGATCCGTGCACCTATGTCACTCTTGGTTCCGCCGTCCGACGCTATCTGGCTGCCAAGATATTGGAAACTTTCAACCTTCTCCACTTCCTGACCAGCTACCGTAAAATTGGATGGATTTCCCGTGTTGATATCCAACGATTTAGTCTTGCTGACGTTGATGTTGAGACCTGCCGCTGAGGAGCGTTCGGCGAGATCGTCGAGCTTACTCTGCATGTCAGAACGCCGTTGTGATACTAAAGCAACGTCATCCGCCAAATCTAGGTCGTTTAGATGCTCCATTGTAATAGGCTGCCAGAGCAACCCACGGTTCGGCACACGGTCGATCGCACCAACCATTATCTCGTCGATTACGATGAGGAACAGTAGCGGTGATAGAATACATCCTTGCCTCACTCCAGCGACTACCCGAATAGGGTCAGATAGGGCTCCGTTGTGCAGCACCCTGCACGTGAAAGCCTCATACTGAGCTTCGATGAGGTTGACGATTTTATCCGGAACTCCCTTGCGCCTTAGGGCGCCCCACAGGTTTTCGTGGTTGAGTCGGTCGAAAGCTTTTTCGTAGTCAATGAAAACCAAGTAAAGGGACTCTTGGAATTCGTTGACCTGCTCCAAGATTATGCGGAGCGAGACAATATGGTCCACACAGGATCTTCCAGCACGGAATCCCGCCTGCTGCCGTCGGAGAGTCGCGTCGATCTTCTCCTGTATCCGGTTGAGGATAACTTTGCATAGAACTTTGAGAACACAACACAGTAACATAATGCCACGCCAGTTATCGCATACAGTTGAGTCCCCCTTCTTTGGGACCTTCACTAAGACGCCCTGCATCCAGTCAGCCGGAAAAGTCGCGGTGTCCCAGATATTGCAGAATAGTTGATGCAACATTTGTGCAGATAGCATGGGGTCAGCTTTGAGCATCTCTGCTGATATGCGATCGACCCCGGGAGCCTTGTTGGATTTCATGGTTCGGATAGCAGCTTCGATCTCCGGTAGGGATGGCGCCTCAGAATTGACGCGAGTGATGCGTCGCACTCTTGGCGGTTCATGCCGAGATGTTGATGGCTGGTTGACCGACGAAACTTGTAGAAGCTGTTCGAAGTGTTCAAACCAGCGTTTCAGCTGATCAGTGGGGTCGGTGAGCAACTGACCAGTCGCGTCCTTCACTGGCATCCTAGGATTCATCCTTGCTCCACTCAGGCGTCGTGAGATATCGTAGAGGAGACGGATATCGCCTGTTGCTGCGGCTTTCTCACCTTCATCGGCTAGGGAGTCCACCCACGCTCGCTTATCCCGCCTACACGAGCGCTTCACTTCCTTCTCGAGAGCCGAATACAGTTGGCGGGCCTGGTTCTTCGCTCCTCTGGTTCTCGCCCGCTCTATCGCGGCTTTTGCATTTCTCCGCTCCTCTATCTTCCTCCAGGTGTCATCCGTGATCCACTCCTTTCTCTGAGCGCGCAGCTCGCCCAGGTTGTTTTCACTCGTTTCAGTAAAGGCATCCTTGATCGCCGTCCATTGCTCTTCTACGCTGCCACCATCAGGAATATCCGCAGCTCTGGTCTCCAGTTCCTCGACGAATGACCTTTTTACTGCTGGATCTTCCAATCGGCGTGTGTTGAATCGCCGTCCGAGCCGCTCCTCCCGCCGCTGGACCCGCGCGATACGAAGGCGGATCTCTCCAACGAGGAGATGGTGGTCAGACGCGATGTCGGCACTGCGTTTGTTCCGAACGTCAAGAAGGCTCCTTCTCCATTTTCGGCTGATGCAGATGTGGTCGATTTGATTTTCGGTATGTCCATCACGGGAAACCCACGTGACTTTGTGCACTGGTCGATGGGGGAAGAGCGAACCCCCGATCACCATGTCGTTATTGCCACAAAACTCTGCCAACAGCTCACCGTTTTCGCTCATTTCGCCAAGACCATGGCGCCCCATGACACGCTCATAATCCGTGTTGTCGGAGCCGATCTTCGCATTGAAGTCGCCGATGTAGATCTTGATGTCACCTCTCGGAATTTTATCCACGACTGCATTCAGTTGACTGTAAAAGTTCTCTTTGTCCTGTAACTCGGCAGCATCGGTTGGCGCATAACATTGGATTATGGTTAGGTTACGAACCCGCGTTCTGAATCTGGTAACGATTATCCTCTCATTGATAGGTTCCCACTTGATGAGCGCCGCATTTGCTTGGGCGCTAAGCAGGAAACCAACTCCACGGTGGCGGGGAGCGTTTTCACCTCGAATACCAGAATAGAGTAGTACCTGTCCCGACGGCAGCTTGTGTTCTCCAAAGTTTGGCCAACGGACTTCGCTTAGTCCCAGGATTTCGAGCTTCATGCGTCGAGCCTCGCTGGCGAGTTGTGCCAGCTTCCCCTGTTGGGCTAGCGTTAGTACATTCCATGTTCCAATTCTTGTCCGTTGTTTTGCGCTAAAAGTCGTTGCCGTAATATCAGTCCGTGATCTTTCTCTATTGGTTTCTGTAACAGTTGTAAAGTTTCGGGGACAGTAGGTAGTTAGCCTAAGGTCTCCTATCCGCCGTGATGGGGCTGCCATCTTGGGTATAGCTTTCGGGGATAAGCATTTCTTGTTTCAGCCGCTGGATGCCAGGCAGACGCTGTTTGAGCCGCACCTCCATGGTGGACAGACGCTCAGTTATTGTGTAGATGGGGCTGCCATCTTAGATTTAGCTGACACAATACAGCATTTCTTATTCAGCCGCTGGATGCCAGTCAGACGCTGTTTGAGCCGCACCTCCATGGTGAACAGACGCTCAGGCCGTGTAGGCCGAACCCGCTAGTCAGTTGAAAGAAACGTGAAAATCAATTCACTTAAACGTTCTCTTCGTCGAGTAACTGATGTTTCGGTTTGAGAACACTTAATTTTATATGAAATGTTTGTTTACGTTCTATGATTTACGTCCAACATGGATTACGTCTCGTGTAAAAGTAGTTATTTCTAAGTGTGTATCTTGTTATGACATTTCTCTTATAATGGTAATTTAGTGTGATGATTGATATCATTTAAAAATAAATTGTGATATCATTTAAACATAAGTTGTGAGTGTAACATACATGATGAGAATATAGTAAATGAAAATTTTGATTTCATTTGACGCGGAAGTTTTTGCTCAGGATACTTGATTAGGTGAGTGATATTGTTCGCACCCCTCCGGTGCGAATGAAAAACGATTTTCAAAAGTAGGTCTTTTGACGGACAAACTCAACTAAAATATATTCAAAATTAACAAACTATTTACATTAAACAAACTTACAATCGACACTTACAATTTAGTTTTTCAACGCCTGCAACTCCTCAATACCAATCTACCTTCGGTGGGCTTAGCGAGGTCCTATCAATTAATTAAATAAAAGACACTGAACAACATGTCACCTTTACATAATATTTAACTTACGGTAATTGAACAGTAATACACTAAATGCAAACATATCTGCTTCCCGCGGTACAACAGTGGCGAACAATCTATGATTTCACAATATTTAAAAAGCTACAAATAAACTAATAAACTACAAATTACACAACTTACTAGGTACAATAATCGGCACAAAACATAATTCGCAACAACAAAAACACATCTATCGCGATGGAGTCTATACTCTCCTGCTGGGGTAAAACAGCTGCTGGGGTAAACAAAACAAAGTAGTGCGAAAGCGATGGCCGTGTTCAGCTTATCCCACTCACTATCGCACCTCTGTGTGCATACATTCATATATGCGCCTCACTGCTACAGCGACGGCAAGAAACGTCAAAAACGGGCGCATCAAAGGGGCGCGTTCACGGTAGTTATGCTACCGCAACCCTTTCAGGCCTGACTGCAACGGCAACATTCCCCCGCCCGTAAACCCTGTGGCTGGTTCCATCAGGAACAGTACGGGGATTACTCCTTCGAAGTGACCTCCAGAACGGCTAGCTTCGCTACCGGTCTGACCTTCTCGCCTCTGCTTGTCTGAACGGACGCTGAACGGACTCTTCCGTCACTCCCAACGAACACCTTCTTCACCACGCCTCGCTCCCAGACGTTTCGCTTCTCTCCATCTGCCACGAACACCAAATCTCCAACCGCTACTTGTCGCTGATCCACGAACCACTTAGACCTCTTGTTTAACATCGGCAGGTATTCCCTCTGCCAACGATCCCAGAATCCATCCGCCAAGAACTGTGCGCGATGGTAGCTACTACGCAACGTGTTGGCCAGGTCAATGGGATTCCTCGACGGCAGACACTCGACCGATGAACGACCACGCAAAAAGTGGTTCGGCGTCAACGCTTCCTTGTCTTCCTTCACGTTGGTGGACACGTAGGTGAGTGGACGAGAGTTGATCAGGTTCTCCGCCTCGATCAGTGTCGTCTGCAGGATCTCGTCCGTCAGCTTCCGACCATCTGTGAACGTTTTTAGTGCCTCTTTCACCGAGCGCACCATTCTCTCCCACGCACCTCCCATGTGTGGGGCAGCCGGTGGGTTAAAGGTCCAACGAGTCCTCGCACCGGTAAAGGTATCCGCACATGCTAGATTTATTTCCTTCAGCAGATCTCGACTGGCACCGACAAAGTTCGTGCCGTTATCCGAAAGGATCTCGATCGGACTGCCACGCCGCTTTACAAACCTCCTGATCGCCATTTTGCACGACTCAGTCGTCAAGTTGTACGCCACCTCCAAATGTACCGCTCGCACAGTTAGGCACGTGAAAAGTGCCACCCATCGCTTTTCCTTCCTTCGGCCAATAGACACTTCCAGTGGACCAAAATAGTCTATGCCGACGTACGAAAACGGATCGACCCTCGCCGCCAAACGCTGCCCTGGTAAGGGTGCCATTCTCGGAACAATTGGCTTCGCCTTTTGAATCTTGCACCACACACAGGCTCGCATCACTTGATCTACTAGCGCTCGGAGACACGGAATGTAGAATCGCTGCCGAACTTCGTTTACAACGGTTTCTCTGCTGCTGTGCCCATACTGCCGATGGTAGTGTTCTAATAACCTTCGAGTCACCACGTGGTCCTTCGGCAGAATGATCGGAAACCTCGCATCAAATGCCGCATATTCCGCCGCTTCTGTACGACCTTCCATCCGCACGACACCATCCTCATCCAGGAACGGCGCAAGACGATACAGCTTACTCGACCTCTCTAGTGACATTTCATGTACTGTCGAATCCTTGTTCTTCACCAGGGTCCTCACTTCGTCGGCAAACTCGTCTGCCTGAATTACCTTCCACAAAACTGTTTCTGCAGCTTGGTACTCCTCCTGTCGCAACGGCACATCCACGGCGGGGAACGTTGATCCTTGCTTGACACCTTTCCTAACGGCTTCGATCGGCAGCTTCTTGACGCGTCGCCGGCAGTTGGACGCGAATCGGAACACTGTTGCTAGGGTCCGCACCATTACTGTCCAACGCGAAATATGCTGTAACCTCTCCGTAAACCCCTCGGGTAACACGATGTGATGCAGCAGCACGCTCGCCCGGAGCTCTTCAGCAACTTCCACCTTTGGACGCTTTTGCTTCGGCCATTCTTCCACTCCGTGATACAGAAAATCCGGTCCATGGAACCATCGGCTTCCCGACTTGATCTCCGTTCCTTTGCCCCACTTCGTCAAATCGTCCGCTGGATTGTCCTTCGTTCCTACCCAACGCCAATCTTCTGGATTCGTGATGCTGAGGATCTCGCCAATACGATAGGCAACGAACGGCTTATACCTTCGTTGGTCCGATTTCACCCATGATACTACCGTATCCGAGTCACACCACAGGAACCGCTTCGCTACCGGAAAGGAATGGGCATCGCAGATCGACTTTGTTAATCGCGCACCGAGAACAGCCGCTTCTAGCTCCAACCGTGGTGTAGACAGGTACTGTAATGGCGCCACCTTTGCTTTGGCCTCGATGAATGCGCAGTGAACGACTTCGCCGTCCTCGAACCTGAAGTAGGCCACGCATCCATATGCCGCATCTCCAGCGTCAGTGAAAACGTGTAACTGCACCGTTTCATAGACCTTCGAGTCCAATCCACCGAGGTAACACCGTGGAACACGAATCTCATCGATTAGATGGAATAGCTGTGTCCACTGCACCCACCGCTTGTAGTGAGCTTCCGTGAGCTTCTCGTCCCAACCTATGCCGCTACGCCATAAATCCTGCATTATGATCCGTCCGTGTATCAACAGCGGAGCCAGGAACTGCTTCGGATCGAACATGCTGGCAATGCACCGCAACACAATCCTCTTTGTTGGCCAAGCACCTTCCCGAATGTAGGGCTGAAGGTCTTGGCGAATCTCCGTTGAGAAAACGAAGTGATCACCTTCCGGGTCCCACAGCACTCCCAGGACTCTCTCCGTAGCGCAATGCTTGTCTACTTCTAGTGGTTTC
This sequence comes from Ochlerotatus camptorhynchus, assembly GCF_037179485.1. Taxonomy (NCBI): domain Eukaryota; kingdom Metazoa; phylum Arthropoda; class Insecta; order Diptera; family Culicidae; genus Ochlerotatus; species Ochlerotatus camptorhynchus. The sequence goes on from NW_027041053.1 coordinate 192,660, forward strand.
ACCACAGACTTCTCCTCTCCGAGCTGACGTAACACTTCCTGTGAGTTGGAAACCCAGTTCCGAATCTCGAACCCACCGTTGGCGTGTACACGTCGCACATCCATCGCTAGTCTCACCGCTTCCTCTACTGTATCGGCACTGTCGAAATAGTCGTCGACATAGTGCTTTCGAACGATAGCTTCGGCAGCCTCCGGATACTGCTCGGCATGTTCCCGCGCGTTCAAGTTTTTCACGTACTGTGCGGAGCAAGGCGAACAGGTCGAGCCAAAGATAACCACATCCATCACGTACGTTTCCACCGCTCCGTTCGGACCCACGAATATGAACCGTTGTGCCTGACGGTCTTCTGCACGAACCCATGCTTGATGAAACATTTCCCTAATGTCACCTCCAAACGCCACGTTTCTCTCGCGGAATCCACTTATAACAGCTGGTAGCAACGTTATCATGTCTGGACCCTTCAACAGCTTATCGTTAAGCGACACTCCATGAGCCCTCGCTGCCGCATCCCAGACCAACCGCACCTTGCCAGGTTTCTTCGGATGTACCACGTAGTTCAGCGGTAGGTACCAAGCTTTACTCTTCGGCGTCTCCTTTAACTCCTGCTCGGTGATACGATGCGCGTAGCCTTTGGCAAGATATTCTTCCAACTGCTTCTGCAAACATTCCTGCACTCCAGGATTCCGGTTCATCCGAGCCTCCAAACATCGCAACCGCTTCATGGCCATGTCTAAACTCTCCGGAAATCGAACATCATCTTCTTTCCAGAGTAATCCTGTCTCGAACCTGCTACCCACTCTTCGAGTGGTCTTCTCCAAAATCTCGCGTGCTCTACGATCTTCCTTCGATTCTAAACGAATAGGTGACACTCCGACGTCTTCAAGTTGATAATGTTTCTTCATCGCCTCGTCCAGATCCTTATCCGCTTTGCTGCACTCCTCACACGAGCACCGATGGTGTCCCAGAAAATGCACCTTTCCTACGACGTTTGGTTGTGGACCATAAGCCGTCCAGCCGAGCTTGCACAAAATGGCAACTGGTTTACCAGATTCTCCGATTCGTGAGTCCAGCGGGGCGATCAAGTGAAGATTATCGATCCCCAGCAGCACCTTCGGTGTAGTTCTCTCGTAACTGGGAATGTCGATGTCTTCAAGGTGCTTAAACTCCTGGACCAACTTCGCTGAATCCAGCTTCTGTGCAGGGAGGTTTAACCTGTGCACCGTATGAGCTTCCAGCAGATCGTATCTACTCGACGAGTCTCTGGCAGATATCTCAAGCACCACTTTCTTCGACTGATACTCCGTGCGCTGTACGCCGTTTGTCCAAGTCATCTGCAGTGGTTCCACTGGTCCATCGGCACCCAACGTTCTCACCAATTCACTGTCCACCATGGTAACCGAAGATCCTTCATCGATGAGTGCTAGAGTATCTACTCTTTTCTTGCCGTTGTATAGCGTCACTGGAACCATCCTAAACAGAACTGCACATTTCGACTGACGATGACTATTACACTGCACCTGAGTTCGCGAGTATCCGGCTGGTCCACCATGAAGAAGGGCATTGTGGTTTTCCGGACAGCCATCTACCTTGCAACGAACTCTTATACGACATGATCGTTGTCCATGGTCGTAAAGGCAGAGTGGACAGAGGTTCAACCGAGTCACCGTTTTCCACCGCTCTGCAACACTCTGTTTGAGCAATTCCTGGCAGTTCCTTCCGTAATGCCCAGACTTTTGGCACACGGAACACTTCAACTCTCGGCGCTGGGGTTGGGGTGACGAATTCTTTCCAGCTGACATCACACTCCCAGACCGGCCGCTATCTCCATCCGTGACGTGAACGAAAGCCTTCGTTTGTGGTCTATTTCGCATCTTACCCTTCTCCTTTGCATCTGCCTTCTCGAAGGTTGCTTCCAACGCCTTCTCTACGAGACCTTCCATGAATGCACCGAATGTTTCCAAGTCGACTGACTGTGCGCGTCGCTTGTAGTCCACCCACTCCATGGCATAGTATGACGGCAGCTTCTGAACTAGACTCTGCATCAAAATTGGGTTCTTCAAGTGGTCCACCAGCCCGGCCGCTTTGAGATGCTGAGTAAACTCTTCGACGGCACTTCCGAACTCGATCACCGACTCCAAACTCTCCGAGCTTGGTCCCTCTAGCTGCTGGATCTTTGTCGCCAATCTGGTTGACAGGATCTCCGGATTCCCGAATCTCTTCCTCAGCTTCTCGATGATCAACGGCACGTTCTCCGGCAAAAGTAGACGATTTCGAACCGTATCCAATGCTTTCCCCTTCAGAGCATCCTGTAGACGGACCAAATTCTCTGCGTTGGTGAATCCACAGGACTGGTTTGCCTGCTCGTAGGCGCTGATAAAGATCGGCCACTCTTCTGCTGCTCCATAAAACTTCGGCAGGCTCCTCGGAAATACCTGTCGAGACGCTATCTGGAGCCGTGTCGGTCCATTCTCAACCACTTTATCGCCTTTGTAGTCCCCACCGTCGAGGATTGACTCTAGTGCTTCATCATCTTTCTCGAAAGACGGACGAGGCAGTCTCGGATTTGCAGAAAGCAATGATCTCATTCTTGTGGACTTTCCTGGTACTGGCTTCTGGGGGTTACTTCCATTTCGATCTTCCAGAAGTTCCTTGAAACGATCAAACAGGTCCTGGATATCATTTTCGGCGGACCTTTTCTTTGGATCTTTGCGAACCGCACCTAGACTCTTCGGGAGCTGCTTCTCCGGCTGCGGTTCCCCGCTTTTGTCCATCGATTCAACTTCGGCCTCTGAATCTGATTCGCCATCAGAACCGTTGATAATCTGTGTCAGCTCCATCCGTCGCTCAAGCGCCTTCTTCCGTCTAGCAATCCGCTTCCGTTGAAGTTCGAGGATTTTTTGCTGATTTTCCTCCTCAAGTTCGTCCAACCGGTTTCTTTCTTCCAAGTCTCGAAGTTCTCTCAACGCACGAACTCGTGTTGACTCCGCTGACGGTACACTGGCACTTTTCCGGAGCACACTTTTCCCAATTCGGCTACTCTTCGGTACTGAATCGGTGGGATTAACGCGCGCGGGTAGACTTGAATGACGATTTAACGATTTTAAAAGATCGTTTAAGAATCTAGTGTGGTCTTCTGACTTTTCTGTTTGCACATCTAGTTCTTCATCGTCTGAACTTTCCTGCTCCTGTTCTGATGTTTTATTTGTGTTGCCATCATCTTCATCCTGCGCTACTGCCCTACTAATGCGACCTTTAGTCGAAGATATGTTCTTACTCGCTACCTTACCGACCTTTTTCCCGCTACTTTCCGTCTGACTTCCTGGATGATTGATCACCATCGGATGAATCCGAGTTTGACCTGGTACACCCAACGACTGTCTGATCGATCTATCCTCACCGACACAAGTCGAGCAGAACCAGACCACCTCCGCAACAGATTCGTCGACACCAACGCACTCGAAGTGGTACCATTCTTGGCACTTTTCGCACTGTACGCTAGCATCGTAGTCCTCATCGCAGTCACAGCACGGGTATCTGTAGGTCTCCATTGATAAATTTTGAGGATGTTCGCACCCCTCCGGTGCGAATGAAAAACGATTTTCAAAAGTAGGTCTTTTGACGGACAAACTCAACTAAAATATATTCAAAATTAACAAACTATTTACATTAAACAAACTTACAATCGACACTTACAATTTAGTTTTTCAACGCCTGCAACTCCTCAATACCAATCTACCTTCGGTGGGCTTAGCGAGGTCCTATCAATTAATTAAATAAAAGACACTGAACAACATGTCACCTTTACATAATATTTAACTTACGGTAATTGAACAGTAATACACTAAATGCAAACATATCTGCTTCCCGCGGTACAACAGTGGCGAACAATCTATGATTTCACAATATTTAAAAAGCTACAAATAAACTAATAAACTACAAATTACACAACTTACTAGGTACAATAATCGGCACAAAACATAATTCGCAACAACAAAAACACATCTATCGCGATGGAGTCTATACTCTCCTGCTGGGGTAAAACAGCTGCTGGGGTAAACAAAACAAAGTAGTGCGAAAGCGATGGCCGTGTTCAGCTTATCCCACTCACTATCGCACCTCTGTGTGCATACATTCATATATGCGCCTCACTGCTACAGCGACGGCAAGAAACGTCAAAAACGGGCGCATCAAAGGGGCGCGTTCACGGTAGTTATGCTACCGCAACCCTTTCAGGCCTGACTGCAACGGCAACAGATATAGAGTCTGCTTTGTGGTTCGGTTGAGAGAGGTTGTGCCGTTACTCCGTGGCGTGTTATTTTTCTGGTGTCGGCAGATTAGTCCCGTGCGCGATAATCTAATCTGATTGAATTAGTTTTTGCAAACGTTTTGTTCTGGAATTAATGATGCAATGGTGTTTTGTGTGCTCTCTGAAGTAGAAGCGGTTTTCGGTGGACTTCGTTTCGCTCGTTCGTTCGTTTAGCTGCCCGCTCTTTCTCTCTCGGTCTGTGACTCGTCGGTTGCCCTCTGTGATTTTTTTTCTTATTAATAATATACGCACACCGAAAAGTGAGGAAGGGAGAAAGATAAGCATCAGGAATGCGCTCCCGGATGTATTCATTTGGTGAGTATGTTCCAGTTGAAGATTGTTCATACACATTTCTCGATTGCATTTTCGAAGGGACGTGTCTGCTTTTGTGGGCAGTGCGTTTGGTTGTCGGTTTGGTGTGGTTGGTGGCTCGCCCGCGCGCTGTGGCGCCGCCATCAGGTAGGGGAAAATTTTCCTATCTGTTGGTGGTGTTGGCATGCGTGTGCGGGATGCTGGTTGCGCCAGATTGACGATGGGATGCATTGTTTGCGGGAGTGGATGCGTCCCTTCTGGGGAGTATTCGAGATTTATGTATGTTCATCGTTCATCGTTTCATTTGTCAGAGTGATGACCACGGTCGCATGATGCATGTTCCTCGGCTTTTTACGGTTAGGTGTATACGAATAATTCACTATGATTTTATTTCCATCTTGATATAGTTTGAGTTTGAATACATCCTAGGTCCTATTATATTATTATTAAATATTCATTGATAAATATTTATAACAGGGTCAAAACACAACTGGAAGAAGCAACGTAACACCATTTGATTTTCTCTAATGTATGTTTAACGTTTATATGACAGTGAAATTAACCATTTAATTTTTCCTTTCCAGGATAGAAAGCTACATAACTAATTGATATATTTATTTGTATATTTGTAAATACTTATTTAATCAAATTCTGAATATGAGTGATGAGGAAGCTTATTGTGTTCGCGAGCCCTCCGTTTAGGCTGGACGCATTGATTTAAATCTTTAAGTTTATTTTCAGCTCTTCGACATTTTTAGATTAATATTATAATGATTCACTATTTTCAGCCTTCGTTCAGGAAAATACAAAAAACATTGGAATGCATGATTACAATTGCATAAAAACTGTTAACTGTCCAAATAACCTCGATTTTTCTGACTATTGATGCATTATGAAAGTTTACCAATATTTTAAAAAAGCATTCCATATTGCATTAAGAAATTCCATGGTGTTTGTTTCAATTCCAATAAAATATCAGAAGTTGAAATCAGTTGAATGCATTGAACTGAAATCGAGCTTATTTGTATTTTGTAATACTTGTTTATTTAACATTATTTTATATATTGCATGACTAGTAAATTAGTTTTATTTCACATTTTTAAAATCTCATTATATCACTATATAACTATCATTATAAAACTATAATTTTCATTTCTAGAAAAAGTTGTCCTGTAGATCCTGAAGGACCAGAAGGTGTATCAAATAGCTTATCATTGTTATTTACTATTTATTTTATTATAATATAATATGAATTTGGCCGGTTGCTTCTGTTGCAGCTTCACTTGGTTATTTGGCTGAGATCATTCCTTTTTATTTATTTATACAGTAACCCCTCCCTATCCTTTAAACATCAATTCAGCTTATCGTTTACCAAAACGAACCTTGCTGCAAACCCTACCCTCTTACCCAACATCCCAGTGACTCCTCGTGGAAGTGCAGAGGATTTCTCGGCTTCCATCAAAGCGAGTGTCACGTCAACACATTCCTACCCATTCCTTTCTTGACCTGCGTTCAGGCGCGACTGGCGCTGGTATTGCCTAATTTGAGATCACCAGTTTTTACACATTGAGGATGATTGCTAGTCCCAAGCATCGTCTATTGGTTCTCTGTGTAATTACAGCTGATCTGGCAATAACAGAGTAGCAACCGTGGGCGGTCAATCATGCTCATGCTCATGCTCATACTTGATTAGGTGAGTGATATAACATGTTACAATATTCGTTTTATTGGTATTCAATGATGTGAAAGACAGAAGTGAAAGAGAATGCGAAGTACTATACGAGTTTCGCACGGAGAGACGATTATAGAGCTTTTTGATGTTTTATCGGCGCACACTACTGCAACTTTTAAATCGAATGAGCGCGAGCAAGAGGGAAACAGATTAGTGGAAAAACAAATCATCCATTCATTCATGTGTGCTAGATAGAGAAAGACAATTAAACGCCAAAAAGGTTTATAATCGTCTCTGGCAATGACGTTTATATAAGGTCTGGGCCAAAGGGCTGATTGGTATTAGTGAAATGTGCAAATGTTTAGTGGTGTTCGTATTTTATTGCAATGTTTATCTTTTTACACGAAACAGCTGTTAGCAGTGACGTATTTCTATCTGTTCTCAGTATGTTGGCAGTGACGTATTTCTATCTGTTCGGAGATGTTCAGCAATGTTTACAACATTTTTGCTTCTAACACCAGCAAGCTGCCTGTTGGCCCAGACCTTATATAAATGTCATTGCGTCTCTGGAGCCCCAAACTTTCTCTTTCTCGTTCTTGCCTACTGAATTGTCACACTGGTTGTTTGCAGAATACATTTTCAAGGCAAGTGATGTGCAAAGGTGAGGACAAAAAAATCAATATTAAATTGCAAATGCAAATGCACTGAAAAAGTTGTTTTCGTTCGAAACAAAAATTGAATGAAAATGATCGATCCAGTCGATTTTTGTCTTGTTTAAGATCGATTCAAAAAATCGATAAATCGAACCAAAAGAATCGATCTTTTCTGTTTCGATCCAAGATCGCCCATTGCTAGTTGAGATGCTTCAAATGGGCTCAAGAGTATGGATTGCAAAAAATGTGAGAGGTGCTCTAGGTGCAGCCAACAACAGAAAACGTCGGAGCATAGGTTAACTGTATTGAAATGTGTTATTTTTTTTAAATACTTTTTGAACAGAAGAAAAGCAGCGTGCGTTTTGATATATAAAACAGCCAAGTTGCAGGTGTGTAAATCAATTCGATTTTTTGTATTTGAATATTGCAGAGTTGTCTATAAGCTACGTAGCATTACGTCAGATTGTTGAGGAAAAAACATCCTCTTCTAGTTTTATTAGCTGAAACTCATATTGTAGAACGTAAAGTTTTTGATTAGTATAGTATTCCGGGATATATTGATGCTGGTTGCTTGTCACATTTAAGACACATTGGCGGTGTTGCTATTTATGTCAAAGAATCAATTCAATTCGACCTTCGTATCAACGATGTTATCTTTGTCCTTAGGTCCTCAAGTTGTATTTAGGAGGAATACATAAATTGTTTGCGCCTGAACCATTAATTTCAGGTTAGTAGTGTCTTGTTACTGATCACTTTATCGAAACCGTTTTGAATAAGCGGGATTTCAAGATGAGTTTCAATGACTTTTTTTTATACAACCACAGACACAGCGTTTAATGATTGGTTTAATCGTTTAAAATATTTTTCCTGGAGAATAGTGTGAAAGACGTAGATAAAGAGGTATACTTCATAACCCTTAGCCAATATTTTTTGAAGAGATCAAATTGTTGTACCTTACAGGGAATTTTGAAGAAATTTCTTTTAAAAAATTAATCGCTTAGCTGAAAAATCGCTTGAATAAAACTTGCCCAGACTTAGTTTAGCGATATAAATTCAGCACTTGGGTACAGCAGCTGGAGATTTTATTCTATCATTAAAACTACAAGCAGAGTTCTATGGGTGAAGGGCAAAGAAAACGACGTGATTATTTTTTAATTGTTTATTTAAGAGATTTTTGCCGAAGGCTAGTTCATCTCTGGTGTTGAGAGAAACGTGGAATTCATTCGCGGCCGATAATTTAGGCGAATCTATAGCTGTTCTAACGAACGCTTTGAAAACGTGTACCAATCAATTGTGGAGCAAAAGTTTGTTTCTTTGAAAAAACTCGAATAGCTGGTACAATTTAGATCTTTTGCCTATAGAGAGAGGGAGACAAATGGTACAAAAATGTTGTAGTTCAAATAGTGACAATCATTGGAATAGGTACACAATCACGTGTTAATAATTGATAAAAAAAAACTCGTTGTGAATAAGTCTAGAGGAAGATTGTTATGACATTTTTTGAAATCTTTTTTAAATCCTAGTTATTGCAAATCGCGGTCCATAACATTTCATGGCACATTAGACAGTAAGAACAAGGAATTGCATCTAAGTTTAATGACTATTTTGTCGACAGTGTTTCAGTGATTAATCAATCCATTGCATTGTTCGATGAACCTGACGAAATAAAACAGCCGAATAATAGATGTTGTACATTTGAAGGTTTTCACACAATTACATTACATGAACTTAGAGTTATTTATTTTTCACTAGGAAAATTGGCTGGAGTTGTTAATGTTAATGCTAGAGTTATCCAAGATTGCTTTCATGTCATTGGCCACATTTTACTTAACCTTATTAATGAATCACTGTAGACTGGATATGTGCCACACATTTGGAAGGAATCCTTAGTGGTCACTATTCAAAAAACGATTAAAGCAGAAGAGTTTCATCCATCAGCATGTTGCACACATTAGAGAAAAATTTAATTTTTTTTTTGTGAAAGGCCAACTGTTGGAGTATTTAAATAGTAAAAGTTTGTTGATACCAGAAAAATCGGGATATTGGAAAGGTCATTCTTGTGAAACCGCGTTGAATTTGATATTAGCGAAGTGGATAGATAACTTGGAGCGTAAAGATACGACTGGTGCTGTTTTTTAGGATCTGAAACCGCGCTTTTCAAACAATTTCTAGGCCTTTATTGTTAAGTACAATCAAGCGCTTTGAAATTATGAGTACTGCATATTGAAAGCTATTTATCTGACAGAACTCAACGGACTGTTTTTAATGATTCTGTTTTCAGTCACATGGAGAATAACTTTGGAGTGCCCCAGGGAAGTGTATTAGGGTCCATTTCATTTATTATGTATATTTACGACTTGCGCCATGTTTTATGGTTTTATTCATTGCTGCTAAGGATTAATAAGTTGTCCTTTTACACTTGAAGGAAGATTTGCGTTCTCTAATAAGATGGTTGAAGTGTAAGCAGTCGAAATTGAATACAAATAAAACTAAATTCATGGTAATTTCACGGAATCGAGTAAATTATAACGTCTCTGTTGTAATTGATGATGAGGGTATTGATCGTTTTCGGATGATTAAATATATTTGCGTGATTATTAATGAAGTGGAACTTAAGAACTCTGACATTGAAAATGTCATCAAGAAAATGTCCAAGCAGATATGGAATTATATATCGACTGAAAAACGATTTAACTATTGCCAATAAAATACAGCTATTCAAATCAATTCTCTCTCCTCATCTAGATTTTTGTCCTTCCATTTTATTTCTGGCCAATGAAACAGAGCGAGATTACAGCGCTTGCAGAATAAATTAATGTATTTGATTTTAAGATGTAATAGATTCACTTCCTCAACTTTGAAACTGGATGCCTAACAATGGTTATCGGGGAAGCAAAGAATTGTTTAAATGACTATGGTGTTCATTTATAAAATATTTATCGGTTAGCTGCCTCGATATTTGTGTGATCGAATTGAAAGAGGAAGTGATTTTTATAAATATGTATAATAGAAGAACCGTGGATGAAATAAGAACACCACATTTCTTGACTTTGCTTCACAAATTTCATTTTATTTTAAAGGAATAAATGTTTTCAATTCGATGCCTAGACAACACTAGCAGAATTTAAGACATTCAATTTCACACGTTAAAACTGTCATTTGAACAGTTATCCAGTATTTTTGTTTTAAGAATTCATAAACTATGTATCTTGATAAATGTACAAATGTACATTCTTTGCCCTGATTCTTCATAAAAGTGTGAATTCAACAATCCTGTTGAATATTGATCGTTATTACTATGGCAAAACAGTTTTTTTTTAATCGCATTGTTTCAAAACAGTTTCAAAATAATCTGTCGAACTTCAACTTAGTTGTTCTCAATAGAAAACGGAAATGTTACAATTGACGTTTGATCGGATTTTATGGCTTTTGAGCTATAATGAACTTGTGACGTTATGAGTGTGAGTGCGTGAAAATGCATGAGTATCTCAATCAGGAGTGTCTATGAAAGAGATGTGAGAATGAGTATTCAAACACTGATCTAAACAGATGGTTTCAAAAAATTTCACTTGATCTATTAGCAACTGGAGGTGCTATTTATCGGAAGTCAATGTAATAGCAAACATAATTTACAATAGCAAAGATGTTTAACTATGGCTTGTGACATTTAAAATTAAATAATGCCAAGTCAGAAACAATTCGCAAGTTGCTTGTCAGCTCTTCAACCACAAATTCCTTACCATTACACGAACATCACCCAAGCAAACTAATTGCTTTGTGATGAACTTGAGCAGCTTCTCGTCGGGCTAATGAAATAAAGCAAAATTAATCAAATTATGAAAATTACTTCCTGCTTGGGTGCGTGAACAGTGAACACAGTGGGGGAGGGGGGGGGGTACCATAAGCAGAACAATGAGGATCCTTCCGGTAGCGCAAGTGAATGTTCATGCTGAAAAATTAAAGCAAAGTTTTCTTTTTCACCTGGTTTTCCGGTAAGATTTGCTCTGTCGGTCGTTGGGGAGTTTTATTACTTTTCAGCTTTAGGATGTAAGGGAATGAGCAGTCAGGTTGTGGCTGATGTGGTTCGTCGGAATACATTCATGCTGTTATTGTTGTTTTTGGTTTTCCCGAGTAAGTAAAAGACAATGAACAGAAAACCATCCGGCTTGGCTTTGCCGTACAATTAGGAAAAACAAACCGCTGTGCTGTGCTTTATGGAAAACGTGCTCAGTAGCTGAAAAGTTGCTTCACATGACAGCAGCGGCAAATAGAGATACAAATTTTACCATTGGTTGGAAGGTACGTATATTCATATGCTTTGCCAACGGTTGTATGGCCATGAAATAGTTCTGACTTTATAAACAGGATGATGATATTCATAAAATGTTCGCTGCATTCGAAAGTATTGAGCCATGCATTCTAAAAGCCCAAGCCGACTTAGCATCCAAAACTGCTTAAACCAGCAGACGGTGGTGTTTATGTGATGTTGAGTATTCCATTGCATGCTTCTGCTGCATGATACACTCTTCTCCATGGTTACAACATATGATGTTGACGGGAAAAGTTGTGTAACGTAGATAACAACTTTTGTGTGATTTTGGAGTGGAATGCTACATATTGGTGCAACTATTGACTGTCAAATGTGCAACTGTAGGGAAGCTTTGTGCTGTATTAAAGACTGTGAAGTATTTTGAGGTGCCGAGAGTTAGGGTTTTAACATTTATTCCGTGGATTTATATGTGTTTGATAGTGCTACGGAATTCACTTTTTGATAACGTTCTCTTTGGCTGACTAAAACTAAAAATAGTTCATTATAATATGGGAATTTTCCAGATTTTACCGCATTAATTTTCATATGAACTCTATTTAAAGGTCAATGAATCGGGTGATGATTTGGAATCAATTGCACTTTGTGAAGCAAAATGGAAATTACCATCGACTTGAATAGACACTTGATTGGTGCTTATTACACAGTGTTATAAATAACCAAAAAATGAATGAATGTTAAAAAACCGATTTTGAATAAGTGACCGCATACTGTCATGAGTAACTCAAAAACTTTTCCACCGATTTTTGATTTTTGTATGGTTTAGAAATGTTAAAAGCCAGAGCTTTTGAATTATATACACATGTACTTGACTTGACTAACCACCTGCAACAGGTCGCCCGTGTAATCTATTTTACTGCACATAGCGTATTTCATTACAAAACAGTTCTTGATCAATTTCTAATACCTTGTTGTAGTGTATTTTCCTGAACCTAATAGGGTGGAGCACTACTTCAGCATATGAAAAAGAAAACAATGAAAACAGACAGCTACATCCAACATTTCAGGCATAACATTTGATAACGGCACCATTTGTAAACAAACTTTCTAAGGCCCTTTACACGCGAACCAAAGTACGCCCAGGCAAACCAATACTACCTTCGGAAAAGTGATAGTTGTCACTATCCAATGATGTTGTTGGTTTGCGTGGGCGTACTTTGGTTCGCGTGTAAAGGGCCTTAGAAAGTTTGTTTACAAATGCTTTTGTGCCGTTATAAAATGTTATGCCTGATTTATGCATCCAATTCTTCACTCATAAGTTAAATTTCGAATGCTGCGAAAAAATTGCACGGGAGGATGTGCCGAAGTGAATTAGGCCTCCCTTAGCTCAGTCGGTAAAGCCACAGCTACAAAGCAAGACCATTCTGGAGAAGGCTGGGTTCAATTCCCGGTCCAGTGTAGGATTTTTTCTGGTTGGAAAGTTTCTCGACTTCCCTGGGCATAAAGAATGATTGTACTTGCCACACAATTATACTAATGCAAAAATGTTAATTTTAACTGTGGAAGTGCATCTAGATAGAACACTAAGTTGAGAGCACGTATTAAGCTAATATGCGATAAGCAATTAGCTTGAAATGCGAAGAAGAAGAAGAAGTGCTGAAGTGAAGTGACTTATGTCGAAATGATGCCATACCCTATGTGACCGGTCACAATTTTTACAGAAACAAAGTAGCTGAATCTGTTTTGCATGCTACTAAATTGAATCACTGCCCACTTTCAGAATTAACAACTCGGTCGATATTACTCTCTTTGATGTTTTCCATTCCTGAATTCCAATTTAGTCGAGATGAAATAAAATGCTGCTTTAATGTTATCAAATTGTGAAAACTGGGAAAATCAATTGCTTTTCGTCGAAAGGAAAATTGTGCCTATTGGTGCTTATGAGCTCCTTTTCTGTGGTAGTCATATTTAAATTTTAGCATTGCAGCAAAAGAGGCTTATGTGGTGGCGCCGGTGGTGTAGTGGTAAGCGTAACGGCCTCTCACTCCAAGGGTCGTGCAATCTCAGTCAGCGCCGTCGGGATTTTCTGAAGCATAAAATCTCTGATCACGCCTTCCTTCGAAAGGGAAGTAAAGCTGTTGGTCCTCGGTTCATGAGTTAATGGGTCGACAAGTACTCAGTAAAGAGAAAAAAAGAGGCCTGTACATAATTATACTTATATATTCCCATTTTATATTTTCAATTAATTACTTTTTAAATTGTCATCAAACATGCAGGGATCATGGTGTCTCTGAAAGAAAAAAAAAATGTGAAGGGTGGTGTACAAGACACGACAACATTGTCGACGTAGGACTACAAAATTTTTGTTCGATTTTCTAGTTGGTTATTTCGGATATTGTTTTGGAATTAAGTCAATTTCATAACTCAACTCTTTTGTAGAAAGTTGTGGTGGCCCTGAAAAGGGCCGATGGTTTGGGTGGTTTTGTATAACCAGTTGATGGTTGATGAAGTGCCTTCCGAGATCGATGTTATCCTCGGAGTGTTGGAGGCCTTGGGCAATATGGAGACCCTGCAATACGATCGAGAACATGACACTATGATGGATTGATGATTGACCTTAGGCATGATGGATGGCATCGATGATACAGTTGTGGAGCGAATGAGAAGTACGTGTATACAAGAAGATTGGTGAAATGTTTCGTTTGTGATATCGAGTAGGATATAAAACTTACAACAATTTTAGATTTCCAGTATCGACAGAATTGGCCTGTGATACGAAAAGTACGAACAGTACCGCATACACTCTGCCTGAATATTTCTGAAGAACGTCAGGTCAATACATGAACCGCCAAGGGTAGTCGCTTGGGAGGGGCTAGATGCCAAATTCAACTGAAGATATTTCAACATAAAATCGATGAACTCAACATTCTCCTGCTTCGAAACATCGATGTTGAAATCTCCAGTGACGATGAAGGGCATAGTAGCATAGGTGTACATCATCAGGTGACGTGTCAGGAAGAACTTATTCTACTTGATTGTGGTACCTAGTGAGAATGAGAATGTTAGATTAAGAATACGACATTTCTTATTTTAATTACCTGGTGAAATATACACGCAGACCAACCACGCTCTGGTGTTACTGACGGTAACTTCAGCATCACAAATGTCACCATTTTCGTCGGAAACCCTTAGTAGCTCATCGTGGTGTTCGCTAAGCTTTTCTATAGTATGAGAACTAGCCTTAGTGGAGTCATTGTCCTTTTGGTATATTGCAACTCCTCTAGCTCTCGTACCAGCACGCTTTGACTGCACTACGCAGTTGAATCCGGCTATTTCAACTGATGCATTGTCATCCATCCACGTCTCACTCAGAGCCAGCAAGTCCAACCCAGTGTGCATTGAGACATTCATACTCATCACTTTGCACGCAATGTTACGGGTCTCTAGCATTTCAAAGATCTCCTGTCCAATGGTTCGAAGTCGGTGATTCTACAAGCGCTGAAGCTCTGTTCGCAGCTCTTGTATCCTCGGTGAGGAAGTTCCCTTCGCGTGATGAAACTTGAACACATTTCTGGCATTCGTCAAGTACAATCCTTCGATGGATGTGACTCTGGAAAGCCCAACGTATACCAGTTGTTGTTCTTGCCCTTTATCGTACTCGTACGCAATCTCCGAAAACATACCACCTTGAGACTTGTGCACGGTAAGGGCACTCGCGATCACAATAGGAAGCTAGATCCGCTTGCATTTGATGATGCTGCTCAATTTTATGTTCGCAGAACGCTTACTAATTGGTGTCCAGTCAGGCTGAAGAACACCGGGTTTTGCGTAAACTGCTTGTCTTGATTTTACACGAAGTGCCTTTCTGATAGATTCACTTTCGAATTTGATCCAAAGCTTGATGATAGGCAGATGGGGATCATCTTCGATGTGCTCCACATACTTTAACTCACCAATCGCGTCGTTTCCGATGCCATGTTCAACGTTGACATTTTCTCGAGCATTTCCTCCGAGACATAATAATCCGGAACGCTGAGTGAACTGTGGTTCCACCAATCGCAACGGCAGCTTTACCAGTTGAAGCACATGCAATATATGCCTTGTTCTGACTGTTGTGTGTCTGGTTGAAGCGGTTTATAGTCTCCATCAGGATGCGAAGTGTAAATAATTTGCCACATCCCGCAGGTCCAGTGAAAAAAGATCTGCAAGGACTTTCTATCCCCATCGAAGCTATGCAAGCTATCGATGAGTTGCAGGGTCAGATCTCTCTGCTCTGGGTTAGTGACACGCACCATTGCACAATAATCCTGCTTTGACATCACATAGGTATGTTGCTTTATGACGGCCGCCAACAGGTGAATCGAAACTAAGCCAAAAGCATAGTTAGCTGCCTGTTATATAGACAACCAGCTCTGTTATATATTTTCTCGCTTCCCATTGGCTATATTCAGTCATGGTGATGCAGCTTTGTCGATATTTGGAATTGCCGTAAAAACTCTACGCAGATGTCGCCACTGCATGATAATGATAATGTTGACAGGCTACATAGCAAATTCATGAAAATGAGCATTAATTCATAATTTTCATCAAACCTACAAAACATCCTTTCAATACATCTTTTGAATGGTGTTAGGAAACCTGGATAAAGATGTTTTGCATAGTATTTTCAATCTAAGTCCGAGATTTTGTGAAATTGGAGCAATATTTGGATTTTTGGTATGCAATTTAAAAGTTTCGTTACGTTTCCCATTCATAGTTTACAATTATCCCGCAAATATCGATAATAGCCAAATTCGTTCATAATTTTCACAGTGTTTGGGGACTTCAATAGGCATTGAATTAGCAGTGGGGAACAGGATGTTGTAAAGTTGACCCACCCTATTGTCCATCATTTCGTTTACCTGATTTACTCTACGTTTTGTTCTCTGATCGGGGTTTATCGGTTGTTTGGGTGGATCGCTGGTCATATTTTGTTGCTTTTATATATTATGTGCCAAAATTTAATCTGATTGAATGAGTTTTGGGAATTTTTTTGTTCTAGATCGCGTTGCAGAAGTAATTGTGCTTGGTGTGCTCTCGCATTTTCCTTTGTTACCCGGTATGGCTTCGATCGTGCGTGATCTTTTATTGGTTTGTTATGATATTACATACCAACATATTCATGCCGTTTTAGATTGTTCGTTGGCTGATTGAAGTATGTGATCGGTGATGAAACGGCCGGCACTTAAAAATTATATGGAATAATGGTTAACCATATCAAATTATCAGCACAGCATTTATGACACAGATGTTGAAAAACTGTCATTAGAGCTATTGATTAAAATTATTAAATTTTAGTTTAAGCTCAATGATGATGAAACATCTTTAAATTCACTTCTTTGAGCCTTTATTCAAGCTGGATCTAATCATCTAAATTACTTAATTGTATTTTCAGCACTTCAATGATGGAACATCTTTAGATGTATATTATAATGATTCAGTATTTTCAGCCTTTGATCAGGCAAATCCAATAATGTTGCAAGGCATGTTTACACTCATCGATTTTAATTTGTTTTAGAAATATATATAAAACAACACATTGTATCCCATGAAACTGTAAATCTCCACTAATCTCGGAACGACCACGAGTACTCGGTTCAATTCCTTTAACTTCAGATTTTAACTTTAGGTTTTAGACATTAATAATGTATAACGCTAAAGATAATTTGCCTCTGTATTCGATTGAGCCTGTACAAATAAATTGATATACAAAAAAAAAAACATATTGTATCAAAACCATAATCACATCACTTATCAAGGTGAATCCTGATCATAAAAACCTAACCCTCTTATACTTTCCCTCCCGTGATCGTTGGGCGGATGCAGAGGTATAATCGGTTGCCAATACAGAAAAGATCACGCTCTAAAATTCCCGGTTTCGTTATTGTTCCTTACATATTTTGAATCACTGTGAATGGTGAAGTGAAAATGAACGGCTACTCCTCAGCCATCCCAGTGATTCAGTTAATTATTTATGCAATTTCTTTGGTTTGGATTAAGCACGGAGTAGCAACCATTGATATGGGCAGTCAGTCTAAGTAAAGCTAAACTAAGCATGAGAAAGGCACTTGCCACCGATAAGTGGCTTAATCAGGGTTTTTGGTCATATCTGCGTATTAGTAATTTTTTGTACAAATTGAACAAAAGATACATATCGCACAGTTTACATTTCTTCAATTATATAACGTATCCATGAGGATCCGCTGACATCGTTAATCATGAACACATGCATCAACCGTGACGCCTCATTATCATTTTTTTTTAGTTTTAATTTGTGAGGTCTAATTCAATTAAAATCACAACATTTTAACATCAATGCAATTTGAAACATTTGTTCACTTCCAAAATTCACAGATAGCTGATTTGATTAAAAATGGCTAAAGTTGTAATTTCCCGAGGATTCGACAATTTGGAATAAAAAAAAGGGAAGTTCCTTGAACTAATTGGAAACATTCGTTATGTCTGTCATCTGTCGCAATGCAAATAGGGCTTAGAGTTAATTTTTGGCCTATTGAGCGCATTCAGCACTTTATCTCTCCTTTTCAAACGGATTTGGGTAGCTAATAAATGTATTCACCTTTCCATAAGTACTGCTGCTTGATGAAGAGTAACAAATTGTTTAGATATTGTTGAAAATGTAACACCCCTTCTTGGCAGTAAACTCGACCTACGGGTACGAAATTTGGCCTCAGGCATTGAAATTCAATGGCGCTGCACTTCGGCCTATCGAATGGAGAAAAAAGTTGATTCTATCCAATGTAATTTATATAAGGTCTTGGCCAACAGTAATGAAAAGGAAGTAGGTTGTTTAGTTTCCATTCCGAGACTGAGAAAGCCGTTAAATCTAAACTAAATACTGAAACAGTTGACCCACTCATCAAAATTTCTTAAATATGCACTCATCGAATATGAAATAAGCCATCGATTTGAAATAAAGCCTTGATCGGTTCACAGATGCAAATATACACACGGGTAAGATTTGAGATCATTAAAACATGTGTAGGGATGATGTATTTCGAACGAGAAGTCTATTTAGTCATCGCAAATAATATTTACTATATACTTCTCGTCCTAGTTATTCAGTCATTCAATCAACACACATAAACCATAGCAATATGTTCATCATCGAGTTATGGATGCAAAATAGTTAACATTTTCAATTAAATCTGGCCTGGAACAAACTACTCAGCAAATGGTAGAACCATGTTGCTGTCATGGTTTTTGTAGCTGTTGGCAGAACAAGCTTTTACTAATTCATAGAAGGCAGCCGCTGTCATGCTAATGGGCCCTGGAGGAAGAAAACTTAACTCGGTCTGCATTCATCAATGCCATGCGATCAAAGCTGAAATAGAAACACAACGATCCAGTGGAGATGTTTACAGAGTGGCAACATTGTTTGCGGGTGGAGTTTTAGTTGGCATTCCTTTTTAACAATTCCTAGCTGCCTGATCTTTGGTAGTAAGAATACTGACCAAAAAGGGTATTTTGGTTACCAAAAACCAGCTATCAAAGAATACAGTAAAATGAATACCAACTAAAACGCCATCCGTAAACAACGGTACCTCTCTGTACCCATTATGGCATTAATCTTTGGCCGGTTGGTCTGTAGAGAGTCAACGAAAGTTTAGAACGATGACTGCGGTACTAGGATTTGCTCTTAGAGATGAGTGAGATAATGCTGAAGTAGACAATAGGAAGGAATTATACTTGGAGAAGACATGTGCAAAAACGTAGGCATCGAAATGTAATTAAACTGTCAATCTACTATTCTCATACCACCATGAGATGTTAAATGATTGTGCCGGTACATCTTAAATATACTTTTGGTTGCAATATTACTTTATCTTTAGAGCAACTTTGCGTTATTGTTTGTTATGGTCAATGATTTAAATTTTTGCTAAGATTCGGCAAAATGGCGTCTGTGAAATTTTACAAAAAAGCGTTTAGTTTAAATTAAAAAGAAAGGAAAATGCTGAAAACCTTAATCTCTCAAAATGTCCATTAAAAAAATTTAAATAGCTCAAAATGAAATATTTTGCAATGCCTAAAATAAAAAAAAATCATTTTTAAAAAATGGTTCAAATTGTAGAATAATAACTTTTGGGGATGTTTTTGCTAATTTTGTCAAAACGTAAGCAGACTCGAAAAAGATTAATGCAGCATCAAGGTGTTACGAACCATCATTGGGAGCCAAGCAGTGAAGATAGTGATAATAGATAAGCAGACATAGCACTCCCAAAATGTTCATCTTAGTTCTTAGTTGTTAGTACCGCCACTTGTGGGGCGCATAATCAATTCCCTTGCGTTTGACGTTTACACACTACAGTCATCTGTTGAGTGTATACGACAGATGGTGGTAGTGTTTACAGTGAGAAATGTTCAATGAGTTGGGTCTGTTTGTCCTTGTTATAATATTGAGGTAACGTTAAGATAAAATCAAAACATTGAGAAATTTGACGCAAATATTTCAGAAATATTTCTGAACTATATAGTCGCAATAAACCTTGTATATACTTGCTTGATTATGGTTAGTTGGGGAATCCGATGTATTACTTTCATTCTCTTTTCCCACTTTGCATATATCACACCAATCCCTACATCGATTCAATGATATTTAAAATTAATCACCAACCGCAGAAACTATATAAATGATCGTGTATCTTGGAAGCGGAAACTTGGTCGTGGAGTGTTGTGGTTTTCAGATGCTCGATTACCCTGGAGGGATCCTTTTTTGCTTACTGAAGGGTAGTATTATATTCTTATATTCTACATATTTTTATATAAACATATCTTCTTCTTCTTGTTCGCATTTCAAGCTTATTGCTTAGGGCATATTAGCTTATTGCGTGCTCTCAACTTAGTGTTCTAAAATGCACTTCCACAGTTATTAATTGAGAGCTTTCGATGCCAATACCAATGCATGAATTTGTATATTGTGTAAGGGGGGCAAGCACAATGATACTCTATGGCCAGGGAAGTCTAGATAATTTCCAACCCGAAAGATTCCCTCGACCGGACCGGGAATCGAACCCGCCGCCTCCGGCTTGATAATACCGTGCCTTTACTGACTAGGCTATGAGGCCCCTATATATATATATATATATATATATATATATATATATATATATATATATATATATATATATATATATATATATAAACATATACAGTAATTAAATAGGATTGGGCCCATCAAGGTGCCTGATTGAAGCGATTTGGATGGGGAGAGAAGAAATGTCAATTCCCTGTTGTTAACATTTCGTGGAATTGAAGGTGGGCTCTTTTCCCCACTCATTGGTAAATCCCTTTTTATGATGGTTTGTGCTGTATCGGGTTGGCACATTTGTATCATTGTAAGGAGATTCTTCTTGCTCCCGTGGATCACGCGTAAGTGTTTCTGCTTACGGGTTCACCCTCCGGTTTTGGCCATTCATACAGTGGTAAATTGAATTCATTCAGGTATCGTACTTGAAGAAGTCATAAGTGGTGAACAGTCCACTGTCCAATGGCTGTGCCCTGCATCGATGACTGCCATCCTTCACATACATACATACAAATGCAGTAAACTGAACGAAGTCCATTCAAGCTCGCAATACATTTTCCATATATTTTTTTAAATTTTCCACTAATTTTAATTCTTTTTCCGAACAGTCAGTCTTTTTTCAATAATTTCACATAACCTTTATTCCAAATCCCTCTCATTCATCTTCAACATGGTTGTTTAAGGTATTCTTTGGAGCAATAAGACCGCTGAAAAAGCTCATGGAACATTAGAAAAGATTTTCAGAAAGGGGCCTGTATTACAATAAGACCGCTGAATCTTGAAGGTTTTTCATAGTTTGCAACAAGGAAACATTTTCATTGCCATTGATCTTAAAACGATGTTCTTGGAAGTATTTTGATTTAATTCAAGGATTAAAAAAAACCTTCGTTCTATTTTGCAATTCTTTATCTGGTCTTATGACCCAAGATGCCGAATAAGGTTCGATCTAATGGATCGAAAAATGTCATGTTCATGTGCCGCTCAAACAAATTTAAGTTAAAAAAATTAAGTCTTTAAAATTGGAACATGAAGTTAAAATATTATCCTAGGCTATTGTGCTAACAAAAAAAAATGAGTTGCAACCACCCTTCTGTGCCCTCCCCCTCCCCCCTGGCTGTACATTTTTTTTTTAATTTTTAATGAAACGAACGGAAACGAATTCTATGTTTCGTCTTATTGAAGTGAATTTCGCTTTACTTCTTTCGCTAAACTTCTTGCATCCCTGGCAGTCAGTGTGGAAGGAAGAAGAGAATTATGTGGAAATATGTTCCGCCTTCATCATTCAGCTGTGACGGAATCTTAAATGCTCTCCAGAAACGACCATGTACCTACATATAAACTGTGAAAGAAGCTGAAAAATATTGTGATGATGGTTGGTTGGTTTGGGTATGGAACGAACCAAATTTATGCGACACGTACAAAAGTCATACATTTTGGGGAAAAGAGTCTTCATGTAAGGATTAAAATCCACCTCGCAGAGCAGATGGCTTTTCTTCTATAGATTTTGTTTTGTTTTTCTATTTGTTGCTTAGTTTTTGGTCGAATGTATTTCCCACACCACCACTACATTCGGACTATGGACGGGGTCCTGTGCTGTACGATCCATAGCTGCAAGTCGTCAGCCAGCGGAGGGTTTACAGGTCACCTTTCACCTGGTCGATCCACCTTGCCAGCTGCGCGCCTCTTCCTCTTGTTCCAGTCGGCTCACTATCAAGAACTATTTTCACTGGGTCGTCATCCGACATTCTAACGACGGGCACAGCCCACCGTAGATGCCCGATTTTTATAGTGTGGAGGATGGGTGGCTCTCCTGGCAGGTGGTGCAATCTGTTGTTCATTCGCCTCCTCCACGATCCATCTACTTTACTACGAGTATAATCCAGTTTCTAACGCAAAATGCTTTCAGAAAAGTAAAAATCATACGGTAAGAGAAAATGCCAGTATAGCTATAAAGTTGCTGGAGTATGGGAAAGTTTCGCAAATTTTCCCGAGCAATGCGATTAAGAAATAAAATACATGTAGAGAAAACATCCCATCGTTTTGCTCCAGGGCAATGGGTAACACATATGGGTAGCGGAAGTGACGATGATGGATGGTTTATTTTTGAACTGCGTAAAACTTTTGAGCACGCTTTCAATAATGGCAGCTCCACGACTTCCTAGCTTCTTATTCCATGTCGAGAAAAAGGCACCTGATACAAAGTTTGGTGTTGAGAAATGGCGAAAAGATTTGCTAGCCATGTAAGTAAATTTCCGCGTTGTATTTTGTTGTTCAATTTCTGGAACTCATTCAGATTTCAATTGTAGACCAGTGATGTAAAATTGAGTCATAACAGACCCATTTTATAACAGCTCCTCTCAAAATACTATCAATAAAAGTGATGAAATTAGATCAATGCAGGGTCCAAGCGCCCATTTTGGGCCTATCAAGCAGAAAACATAAAACAAATCCATGATTTCGGCGTTAACAGGTAAATTATGCGTTTGGTACGATACTTTAGTTCAAATGTTACCGAACGAAGCCAATAAGAACGCGTGATATGAATGTTTGCACCCAATATTCTCAACAACAAATGAAGCGCTCCGACTGAATCAATCTTTATCTTCATCCGATAGGCCGAAGTGTATTCATTGGCGTTTCAATGCGTTTGGCCGAGTTTGGCGTCAAGAAGCAGTGTTAGACTTTAAACAATATCTCAAAAATTTGTTTCTCTTTATCAATTCTTATGGTACGTACGGAAAGGTAAATAAATTTGAAAGCCATCAGTAATAATAAAATTCCGTTTGGTGCTAAACTACACAAGATGCGGCTTGTGCTACGACTAAGTGCGGGTTGTGCTTAAAAGGCCGGAAATGGGGTAGTTAACCCTATGGATTTGTTCCGACAAATGTGGGTTCGGATGTCCAGCACTGTACGATATCAAAAAAAAAAAAAACAAACTGAATGCGAACGTAGTGGCGTGTTATTTTCTACTCAATAAAGCTCTTTTATTTGTCCGAATTAGGTGTAGGTGTGTATAGATTCGATATGTAACGTAAGTAACGGGTAAGTTACCTCCCTGGCGGCACTGATTAAAACATACATGCTCGTGGCGGAAAAATTACCGATGAAAAATTAAATAGGATAAAAATAATGTTAAGTTACCGGTTACCGTTACTCTTGCTTCATCGTGAATGTGAATATGACGGATTAAAAGTCCACTCGAAGCAGCACCTGGTAACCGCAGCAACCGAAGCGAGACCAAAAGTCTTTCCACTGCACAGTGGTCCAGAATGCAGATTTAGGTGGAATGATATGTTTTGAGCCTGGAATTGAAACTTTAGACTAAAAGTCTCTTGTACAAAGTTGTTCCTTATAGTTAGACCCTTATATTTATCACAATGAATTCTAGGGTGGTTCTTATTATCATGAAAATCAAAAATCTAACTTTTTTGTTTGAAAAATTAAGGTATACATTTTTTGGCAAAGTTATAGCTGAGCTAATTTGAAGCAACTTTGTTGAAAACTACTTTTTGTGTCTCGTAAATTGGCCGATTTAGAGCTATTTTCTTGAATTGAGTTAGGGTGGCGCTAAAAAAATAGTTATTTTGCTCTAGTTTTCTTATTTCAAATTTCTCTTCAAATGACTTTTAGATCCAACCAGAGATATTAACATTTAAAAAGTACATATTTTTAGTATAAAAACGTCAATAACTCTTGATCGGCGACAGATATTGACAAGCTTTCTGTAACAAAAATTTGCGCCTTCTAAAGATCTAAAAGTCATTTTCAAGTCATCTTTGCTGAGAAATTTGAAATAAGAAAACTAGAGCAAGATAACTGTTTTTTGTTTAGCGCCACCCTAACTCAATTTAAGAAAATAGCTCTAAATCGGCCAAAGTTGCTTGAAATCAGCTCAGCTATAACTTTGCCCAAAAATGTATACTTTAATTTATTCAAACAAAAAGTTAGATTTTTGATTTTAATGATAATAAGAACAACCCTAGAATTCATTGTCATAAATATGAGGGCCTAACAACTTTGTTGAAGAGACTTTTAGTCTAAAGTTTCAATTTCAGGCTCAAAACATATCATTCCACCTAAATCTGCATTCTGGACCACTGTGCACTGTTTATTCCACTGATGAATCCAGACGAGAGTTATTTTGTTTTGATCTTGTAAACTGTCAGAATTGTTGGATAAGCTTGATTTCGTAGTTAAAAGTGACAAACAGAAGTTTTTTTTCTTGGCAATTTTCCGTCACCGATACCAGGGATGTTGCGGGTATTTTTTTTTTGTCGTAGTGAAGAGTTTCTATGGCAGAGAGAATAATGTTGTTCGTGAGCTTGTTTAGGTATTTCAATAGGGACATACTTAGGGAGCCTTGATCGGATAGTGTAATCTGTGATGATGTGAAAGTGTGGCTCATGGTCACGACATTTCGGTGAATTGTAGTAAAACCACTTTAAAACGTATGGTTGGCTTGGCACTATTTCAAAGATGAGTGATATTTTTGGACGCATGTTTGTTTTAGATCGCAAAGCATGGTTAGGAAGGCTTCAGAAGTCATTCTAAACAAATTAGACATGGGCAGAACGGATAACATAGGGGAACTGCTCAAAACCGGACGTTCATGTGGGCGATCCGGATCTTCTCAACTGCTCAGTTAGTAAACCCAGTACAATTCAGAGTTTGGTTAAGGTTCTCTCTTTAACGCAGATTAATTCCATAGACAGCACATTGTCATCAAAAATTCGTTGTAACATTTCTGATTTGAATTCGAAGAATACACACTTTGAAAAAATCCTGTAAATTTAAGTGCTCTGAGCGTCAATTTTGACACACAATTGAGTCATAACAGACGCGCAATTCAACTCAATCAAACGCACTTTTCGTCGGGTAACGAACTTTTCAGTCTCGGAGCACTAATTTTACATGAAATAATAGTTTACGTCTGATCTTTAATGTCAAAGGTGGATTCCGTCACATGTAAAATTTGTTATTTCTAAGTGTGTAGATAATAGGCAGAGGCCTTATGAAAATTGCATATTATTATAAAAATTCATTATGGCAGCCAAATTAAAAATGGCTGCTAAACATTTTCTTTGAAGCCCTCATTTCCCTCTTTCCAGTGACATGCAAACATTAGATTTTTCTTGAGAATCATCAAGGATACAGTGATTTAAATCAAAGCGTGTCAGACACATTCTATGTGACGTCACAACATTTTTGACCGATTTTGAGCACTTTTGAAAATTGTTAGAGCTCCTAGTTACCGAGGGGTCATCAATTTGACCCTTGCCGACCGGTTTTTTCTAGAATCATAACTCAAACTTCTGATTAAGTTGAAAAAATGTACTTGTTTGTATTACTTCATGCGCAAAGTTAACAATTTACCATAGTTGGAGATGCTCAACGTCAAATATCTGACTTAAAGTGGTAATTTCATACGATAGATGAGGAGATGAAAGTATTGAGTTGATAGCTGGGTATCCCCCGCACCCCAATAGGCAAAATGGTTTCTTACCGATCTACAGTTATTGTTGTCATAGAGTACCAGCATTTTATGGAGTTCTCAAAAGTTCTTAGCATTTCTGGAGTTCAAAAAGAGAGATACTGAAGTTTGTCTTTTAAATTTTGGAAAGTACCACAATTTTTTGGATTCTCAAGATTTTTAAGAATTTCTGGAACTCTTGAAGTTATTTTTGATATTTCTTGCACTTTGGAAGAAATTACTTGACATTTTAGAGATGCTTAATATTTTGAAAGTTGTCAAAGCACCCATGTTTCAATGTCTTAGAATTGTTTAGGGTTGCTGGAGTTCCAGAAGATTCAAGAATTCTAAGAGTTTTTACATTTTCGAAAATTTCAAAAGAACTTTTTTAGACGCAACTTTTCAGATTGGTGTGATTTCGCTATGTGTTAGCAAAATAAATTGAATGACGCGAATCTTTTGCAACCTGAAATGATGAAATGATGCGTCGAAAAAAAATTATATAGTTGATGAATCTTTTGAAATATTAGTAAGTTTTAGATGTCACTGGAGTTCATGGAATTGTTGTGTTCCTAATTTTTCGCAATTTCCATGAATTCATTTGCTTGAGTTAAGAAAAAAAATAATCGGAATTTTATGCAATGTTCAAGAGTTCAAACGTTTGCCAGAGTTGTAGTCTGCAACTTGCAGAGGCTTTACAATTTTTACATTCGTAGAGTATCAAATTTTCTTTGAGTTTCAATCATTTGCTGGAGATCGAGAAGATCCTGGAAGAAGAAGAATAATTGTTGGAAGTTATGGAAGCTCTAACAGCACCAGACTTACAGATCACAGATGCTCTAAATTTTGTAGGGAAAGTTCTTGGAGTTCAGAAGTCACTATGCAAGTAATGAAATTGTTTTTTTAGCGGAATGCTTAAATAAAATACGTATTTCACGTTGCCCCTCTCAAGCGAAAACCATACTTCCACTGCATTGTCATTTACATGATAGTTGTTCCTGGTTATGCATCAGTGCACAATGCGTACTTGCTTCAGAAAAGCATTCAGGAAAAGTATTCCACATAATATAAGGCTGATGTAAATTAATATTAATTTTATTATATTTCTGACATCACTCAAAAAGGACAAGAGGAGGTTCAAAAAATAACCTACAAGAGACGAAATCTTAATCACTTGGAATATTCAGACAAGTCATCAGTTTAAAAGTGATTTCATCTACGTTCAGTTTCGTATCTGTAGAGCAACTCTACGCTTTACACATAAATTTTCCTACAATTTAGTCGTCAAAGAATTATTTGCACTTCATACCCAGCAAACATTGAAAGCAGCCTGTTCAGGTAAAAATATGCTTCTTATGCTAAAATATGCTTAAAAATTGCTTATTCAGTTCTTAATCAGCTTAAATTGTTTGTTGGGTAACTAAGCTCCAAACGAGTCATGAATTCCAAAAGTTATGCATTAGCTACTAATTTTCATTGTTTCTTCGATCTCATTTTGCTGACATGTAACATTTCGGTAAACCAGCTTGTAGTCCATGTTTAGACTCTAAATCTGTGAGAAATTTATGGACAAATTGGTTCAATGTTTAATGGCGCCCAACTGGGCGACAGTTTAAAGTGATTTATAATGGTGTTCGCATGTTTGATGTATGTGTGCGGTTAGGTATCGTGTAAAGCAAAGCAATTTATGGGTTGCGTAGTTTTACTTCTATTTCCTGCATACTACCCTTGTATGGATTTTCAATGCCTGGCTGTCTCATGGATTTAATTTTTTTTGGAAATGTGATACTTCAATCCGATACAATTAGCACACGAAAGAAGAAGCCGGATATGCACTCAAACTTTTAAGAGTAAATGACACTTCTGATTTTGTTCCCAATTATCGCCTTCCCCATTCTCAAGCTCATCATAACAATAACGAAAAAAAAAACTTTCCCTTTGTTACGGATTTGCAACAGAGCTTCATCGTCACCATCATTCCGATTTTGCTAGATACATTTCATTAAATTTTAATTAGCACTCTATCGTGTTGAGCTTACTTTCCAGCTTGCACTCGACTGTCATCAGTCCATACAGCCCGCCCGGTGCGATGATGAGCTTTTCCGCTTTCCCGTGGAAATGTTCCCGAAGGAGAACGAGAGAATTAATTTTGGCACTGCCAGCTGTTGCCAAGGAAGTTTACAGATTATTGCAGTCAGTTTCCGAAGCTTCCGAACTGGAGTGTGTCTGTTTCCATTAAAACCAAAAAGTGCTGGATAATTTAATTATGATGTGTTTGGAATGGTGGTTCTTGTATCAAAAAAGTTTTCAAACAATGATTCTAAACTACAACAGTTAATTTGAGTAACTTTTATGTTTGAACTCATAAAATTTTATCTTATATACTCAAATAATAGTAGCGCCCTTTACCTCTATTTGTAGAGTGTTTTTTTTTAAACAAAATGAAATTTTTTCACTGCAGTGCCTTCTAAATTTATTTACCTTTCCATAATGTAGTAAAAATCAACATCATAGATTTGAGAGATTCTCTGCTCTTCTCAGTCCAGTTAAGTTTCGTCGAATTACCGTTCCGAGTGCTTTTTGTTTGCCTTTAGCTTTATCATTTCTCATAGCACAGATAGAGTGATGGATAGAGCACAGATTTGACGATCGCAAGGTTCATGAGTCGGGTCCGATCTGAAGCTTATTTTTATTTATTTTTTGTCATAGTAATTCCTTCCAATGATGAAGTTATTTTTACCCATCCTCACTAACACACTCCACATTTTTCGGTTTCCACAACCAACACTTGTAACCCGCTGGTTGGGTGGTGAGTGTGGCAGTTCTAACGAAACTAGCTTCATACAATGTACAAATCCATTTCGTTGCAGAAAACAACGAATAAATTCGTAGAACAAACGAGCAATTTCGTTGTATAAACGAAATTTTATTTTCAGTGCATCACCATCGTTGCGGCTTACTTTCCCAAACAAGTCAACATCCCAAGCAACACAATTTGTCATAAAGGGGTTTACATAACTTATTTATGACAATATCAGCGGTAAAAATTTACGACTAGTCACTTATATACAACTTATTTATACCGAAAAAAGTGCAAGAGGTGGGATCTATATATAACATATGCTTGACTAGCGCAACTTATTTATGACTATAACACAACCTACTGTATTGGACATGTTGTAAATTAATTTCATCCTTCCTTCGAATTTGTTTATCATCAATTTACACAACTTATTCTTCTGAGGAATTTTATCATGCGAATAAAGTACCTAAACTGAGATTCCGTACTGCAAACATTTATGCGGTTGCAAATTTATGGTAGATCTATACATTCTACTTCTAAAAAACTCATTGGCTCTTAGAAAAAGCTTAATATAAAATTAAATTGAATTGCATAAAAAATCCTGGATAAAATTTCTTAACCTTGCAAAAAAAAAACAAATAGAATATCAACTTTCTTTTTTAATTATCTTACTTTTCTCTTTTACAAAACGTACATGTGATGGTGAAAGCACAAATTAAATGTTTTTTATTCTAAACATTTCTTTATTTGTCAGCCATATTGTAGTGCAGTTTGTAGAATGCATTGAAAAATTTCATAATTGTTATCAAAACATGTTTATAACACGAAAAACAAGAACATTACTTGTATCGTTATAATTAGGTATGGCTACTCTCAATTGCCTATTTATAACACTTTTATAACTGATTGTTTTTGATGAAAACTTACCTTACCTTACCAATCAGGCTAAGGCCTAGTTGTCCTCTCCTGTTCGAAGAAGTCGTCTCCACTCTACTCGATCCATGGCCACAGTTCGCCAGCCTCGTAGTCTGCGAAGGGTCCGCAGGTCACCTTCTACTTGGTCGATCCACCTTGCCCGCTGTGCGCCTCTTCTTCTTGTTCCTGTTGGGTCGCTTTCTAGAACCATTTTCACTGGGTCATCGTGCGGCATTCTTACGACGTGCCCAGCCCACCGTAGTCGCCCAATTTTTGCAATGTGGACGATGGATGGTTCTCCCAGCAGCTGGTGCAATTCGTGGTTCATTCGCCTCCTCCACGTTCCGTCATCCATCTGCACTCCACCGTATATGATACGCAACACCTTCCGTTCGAAAACACCAAGGGCGCGTTGGTCCTCCACGAGCATAGTCCAGGTCTCGTGGCCGTAAAGGACCACCGGTCTAATCAGCGTCTTGTAGACAGTCAACTTCGTGCGGCGGCGAATTTTATTCAACCGGAGCGTCCTCCGGAGTCCAAAGAAGGCACGATTCCCTGCCATAATTCGTGTTTGAATTTCTCTGCTGGTATCATTTTCGGCGGTCACCAGTGAGCCCAAATACACGAACTCATCGACCACCTCGATTTCGTCACCGTCAATCTGAACTCGGGGTGGGAGGCTAACATTGTCTTCCCTAGAACCTCTTCCTTTCATGTATTTTGTCTTTGATGCGTTGATGGCAAGTCCAATCCGTCTAACTTCAGTCTTCAGTCTGATGTACGTTCCCGCCATCATCTCAAAGTTCCGTGCCATAATGTCAATGTCATCGGCGAAACCGAGCTGGATGGACTTCCTGAATATCGTGCCACTCGTGTCTATCCCAGCTCTTCTGATCACACCTTCTAACGCGATGTTGAACAGCAGAAACGAAGTCCATCACCCTGCCGTAACCCCCTTCGAGATTCAAAGGGACTCGAGAGTGTCCCCAATACTCGAACAACGCACATCACTCGATCCATCGTCGCCTTGACCAATCGCGTCAGTTTATCCGGAAATCCGTACTCGTGCATAATCTGCCATAGCTGATCTCGATCGATTGTGTCGTATGCGGATTTGAAATCGATGAACAAATGATGTGTCGGCACGTTGTATTCGCGGCATTTCTGCAGAACCTGCCGAATCGCGAAAATTTGGTCCGTGGTAGCGCGGGAACCCATAAATCCCGCCTGGTATTGCCCCACGAATTCTCTTGCATATGGTGACAGACGGCGGCATAGAATTTGGGAGAGTACCTTGTAGGCGGCGCTCAGCAGTGTGATCGCGCGGTAGTTGCAGCAATCCAACTTGTCGTCCTTTTTGTAGATTGGGCATACGACACCTTCCATCGACTCCTCCGGTAATATCTCCTCCTCCCAAATCTTGGCAATTACCCAGTGCATCGCTCTAGCCAGTGCTTCACCACCGTATTTTAATAGCTCACTTGGTAGTTGATCTACACCAGTTGCTTTGTTGTTCTTCAGCCGACCGTTCTCCTCCTCAACTTCTTGAAGATCAGGGGGCCGGTAGCCTGTCGTCTTCTGCGCGTGCTCCAAGGTCTGTTGCCGTGCCACCTTCGTTTTCTGCTGCTTCACCGTTGAGGTTCTCGTCATAGTACTGCTTCCACCTCTCAATCACCTCACACTCGTTCGTGTGAAGGTTACCGTCCAAGTCCTTGCACATATCGGCTTGCGGCACGTAGCCTTTGCGCGAACCATTTAGCTTCTCGTAGAATTTCCGTGTGTCGTTTACGCGGTACAGATTTTCCATCGCCTCGCGATCTCGGTCTTCCTGCTGACGCTTCTTCCTTCGGAAAACCGAGTTTTGTCTTTTCCGCGCTTGTCTGTATCGCTCCACATTCAATCTCGTGCGGTGTTGCAGCATTCTCGCCCGTGCTGCATTCTTCTCCTCTACTAACAGTTTGCATTCGCCGTCAAACCAGTCATTTCTTCGGTCCGGGATTGCAGTACCTAGTGCCGCTGCAGCAGTACTACCTATGGCTGAACGGATGTCCCTCCAGCCATCTTCAAGGGTAGCTGCGCCAAGCTGCTCTTCTGTGGGTAGTGCAACTTCCAGCTGCTGCGCGTAGTCCTGGGCAATTCTGGCGTCCCTTAATTGCTCAATGTTGGGTCGCGGCGTTCGACTTCGACGTGTGTTATGCACCGTCGAGAGTTTTGAGCGCATGCATACTGCAACTAGGTAGTGGTCCGAATCTATGTTCGCACTGCGGTACGTGCGGACGTTGATAATGTCGGAGAAGAATTTCCCGTCGATTAGAACGTGATCGATTTGGTTTTCTGTGTGTTGGTCAGGTGATCTCCAGGTGGCTTTGTGGATATCCTTGCGGGGGAAAAAGGTACTTCGAACTACCATACCCCGGGAGGCTGCAAAGTTCACGCATCGTTGGCCGTTGTCGTTCGATACGGCATGCAGGCTGTTTGGCCCGATTGCCGGTCTATACATTGCCTCCCGTCCTACCTGAGCGTTCATGTCGCCGATGACGATTTTGACGTCCCGTTGCGAACAGCCGTCGTACACCTGCTCCAGCTGCGCATAGATCGCTTCTTTCTCGTCGTCGGGTCTCCCTTCGTGTGGGCAGTGCACGTTGATGATGCTGTAGTTGAAGAAACGGCCCTCAATTCTCAACTTGCACATCCTCACGTTGATCGGCTGCCAACCAATCACGCGTTGGCGCATCTTACCCAGCACTACAAAGCCGGTTCCCAGCTCGTTGGTGGTGCCACAGCTCTGGTAAAAAGTAGCCGCTCGATGTCCGCTTTTCCATACCTTTTGTCCCGTCCAGCAAAGTTCCTGCAGTGCTACGACTTCGAAGTTGCGTGGTTGAAGTTCGTCATAGATTAACCTATCGCAACCCGGGAAGCCGAGCAATTTGCAGTTCCATGTTCCGAGTTTCCAATCGTAGTCCTTATTTCGTCGCGTAGGTCTGTGCCGATTGTTCCGATCCGTATTTCTTTCTTCAGTATTTGCAACATTGTTTTTTTTTCAGGGCGGCTTGTTGGGCCTGCCCCAACCCCCTGTCTCGCCGGGGGACCACGCTGGCACTAGGACGGTGATCAGCCGCTCTTAACATGGAGAACAGACGCCGTTTTGAGCCGCACCTCCATGGTGAACAGACGCTCAGGTTTGGTGAAGCATTTCCTCTATCAACGTACTATGGTTACCGCGCCAGTGTTCGCGTCGCACCTCTTCACTTTGCTATTGCCGGACTGGCAACATTGCCCAGGGTACGCCACCCAGCTGTGTCCATGTTTCAGCTGGTAGTCTTTTGTTATCATATGACTCGAGGAGGCGTGAAGTAGGAACTTGTGAGGACCAGGGCTAGGTATTCCGCTCCTTCCAGGTTGTCAACTCACCATTTTGTAGCCCATGAAAACTTGCTAGCCTTATATACAACATGTCATTTTTGGAAACATGAGTACAACTGAAATTTAACTTATTAATAACATGTTATCAATAAGTTATATCTCAGATGTATTCATGTTTCTAATAATGACATGTGAAAACATGTTGTACATAAGTCTAGCCATAAATGTGTTGTAAACTGGTAATTGAGACATGCAATATCGAAATACAACTTCAAGATAACAAGTGCTTGTCAGAAAGGTTGAATCCTTCACAAGCAACAATACAATGCGTCTAAAACAGGATGTTTTAAAAGCAATTAATATATAACTTATTTACAACTGGATTTTTTTTAATTTTTCATGCAAGATGTTGCAAGTGTTACTTGGGATCAGAGATAGGTCGGCAGCAGACCTGCGAAGAGATATTGTCAAGCTAACTAGACGGTGGAAAAACATCATCATCGCTGGTGACCTGAACGCCAAACATCAAGCTTGGGGCAACAGTCGACGCAATCAAAATCGCACCATCCTAAACAACGACCTGAAGGAAGCGCACTACAAGATCTAGAGTCCGAACATCGCTCAACCTATCACATACCAGGAACTCAGCTCGGACCACTATTCGGTGGTGCCCGAAGTTGGTTCCTCGGTGAACCAATTTGAAGCTTCCCGGCGCAACTACCATCGTGTCAACTGGGATCAATATCAACTGATGTTTCATTGACGAAGAAATTGATGAAAAGTTTTTCTCGATTGATCGACGCATCCCGAAATTACGAAAACACTTGAGAAAAGAAAATTAATTGTGCAAAAAAATTTAGAGAACCCTTCGTGGTCTGCCTCAAAAATAGCAAAAGTGTTAAAATCCCCAAAATCAACGGTGAGTCTTGTAATCAAACCTTACAAGGATACTCTGAGTGTGGATAGAGCACAGCGCATCTATCATAAAAGTGGCACTAGGGACAAAGAACTGAGGAGAAAGGTGTTAGGGTACGTGAAAAGCAACCCAGGTGTCTCAATACGTGATTTGGCAAAGAAATACGATTCCAACTTTTCCACCGTGCGTAACATCCTTTCAAGAGAAGGATATAAGTCTTTTTGTGCCAGAAGCTTCTCAAACTCAACAGTTTTCAGAACTTTTCCAAGCTTCTTGTTTCTAAGATTTTTTTTCTGTAGATCTATGAAGTTCCCAAAATTTCTAATAAGTTTTCTCAATTTTTACGATGTTCCCTGAACTTCTTAGAAATCCTTGAAGTTTAACAAAGTTCCCAAAAGTTAAAGAAAAATCCATGGGCTCATTACCAATTTGTAGATCCTGTACACGCAAACCAAAAATCTATTACAATGAATGTTAGTTCCGTTTCCTATCATCCTCTGTTCATGAACATCGAAACGAATGTTAGAAATTGACCATGCAGGCGATGTAATGGTTTTTTGTCTTTTTTATTTCGTGTTCTATCTATGCTCACGACTATACCAGTAAGCTTGTAGAACGACGCACATTGTAGAACATTGTAGAACAACGCACACACTTGCCTCGAATCTCTCCAGCAGAAAAAGCATACGAAGTCGAGTATGCGAGAAAATGAGCGCTTCATGTTTGCTTTTAGGCTATCCATATTCAGGAGCACGGAGAGAGCAGTGGAGAAAGCACAGGTCTGATAATCGTAACGTTCGTGGTTCGAGTCCAGCCCGGCAGTCTGTTTCCAGTTTTTTTCGACATAACTAATTTACCTCACTAATACACTGTACATTTTTCGGTCTCCAATTTTCTTGCATTCGACCGCAGTTAGGTATATCGCATCCTCGGTTCATGCGGTCTCCACTAACATCCTCTGATGATGAATCCCACATAATTGTAAGCGAATCTTACATCCCCCCCCCCCCCCCGGTTGGGTGTAGATGTCTTTTTACGCCATCGATTAAATATCGATATAATATAATTTATCAAAATTGATTCTTCTAATCCAGAACGTAAGAAAAGTAGTCAACATAAAGGACTTTAAAAAAAGATTAGTAACATCGAACTTGACAAGCTTGAAAAAATACCAGTGATAAAAAAAACACCAAAAATTCTGAGGGGGGGGGGCTAGATAATTCTGGAGGGGGCCTGACCCCCTTGGCATCCCCAGTAGCTACGCCAATGTTGACCGTACACTGCTCTACAGTAGGCTTATTAGTTTTACTTCTCAGGACTCTGGTGGTATACCAGACGACCCATCAACATCGGCACTTAATGGTAAAGATGAATAATCAACGCTTCGAACGATTGACTCTTTAGTAGTAAAATTGAGCAAAGCTTGCATCATAAGAGGACATACTTCAGGTTTAGAAATTAGCGACGTAGCATTCTGTATGTGCATGCTCAGCACTTGTTCACGCCAGTGCTTTTTAAGAGGCCGAACGAAAGTGACGTCAAGTGGTTTAGTCCGATGCGTCGAGTTTGGGAAAAGTGCCACTAGGTTTATTGGATGGTCTTTACTAAATTCAGCGTCGTGTGACTTTTATGACCATCCACGAATAAGATGACCGGGAGTGGTATCTCTTTCTTCCACGAGCCACGGCTGAAAAGTGTTCTTAAGATAATCATAAAATGCATCATTTGTTATCCACCCGGTCGAGGTTTTTCAAATCCCCCAATCTGGTAGAGCACTCTTAACCATTTCTCCAGGGAGCCGACGTTTGTAGGGAAATTGCAGCCAGTAGGGGGAGTAGGCGGCCGTCGGCGCTGGCACTAAACAGTGCGGTGTAACTTTGTTTTATCATTGATGACGTATATAGAATGCAAGCGTCTGATGTTCTTCAATGGCATTTCTGATTTCTCACTACTAATATAAACGTGGTTTCGTCAAGGTAAGATCCGGTTTGGGTTGTCCAGTAAATATTCGAGTCTCTCCTCTTTCAGATAATCAAGCATTTCTTTACACCACTGACGGATTTGCAGTTTGTCTACGGTTGTCTGGTATTTCGCAAGGATGTTCGGTTTCCGTTGTGAATTTTTTTTTGCATAAAGAAC
Source organism: Ochlerotatus camptorhynchus (assembly GCF_037179485.1). Classification (NCBI taxonomy): domain Eukaryota; kingdom Metazoa; phylum Arthropoda; class Insecta; order Diptera; family Culicidae; genus Ochlerotatus; species Ochlerotatus camptorhynchus. Next base: position 228,561 of record NW_027041053.1, read on the forward strand.
TTGAAACATTTTTCGCCGAATATTTTTATTCGTTAATTTCACAAACTTAGCTAAAGTTAGTTTTAGGTGCTTCCCAAGTAACAATTCAAGATGGACAGTAAAAACAGATGCTTATTATTGGTTGATTTAACGTGTACAAAGCTGATTAACGCCAGGCTGACTATATAGTTGATAAGTAGTAAGATACATAATTTATGGACTTATAATAACAATATAAATATGTGAATCCAATTAGTTAGCAACAAGGCAAAGCATTGGTGCCTCCCTTAGTTCAGTCGGTAAAGGTGCAGCTACAAAGCAAGACTATGCTGGAGGTGACTGGGTTCGGTTCATGGACCGGTCTAGAAATTTTTCGGGTTGGAAAATGTCTCGACTTCCCTGGACATAGAATATGATTGTACTTGCCACACAATTATACTAATGCAAAAAATGGTCAGGCATTGAAAGCTCTCAATTAATACCTGTGGAAATGCACCTAGAACACTACGTTGAGATCACGCAATAAGCCAATATGCGCTATGCAATAAGCTTGAAATACAAGGAAGAAGAAGAAAGGTAAAACAGTCTCTTAAAAAAAGATATGCACGGTCTTCCATTATTTAAAAAAATAAAACTAGAAGGCTGAACATGGTTTGGAAAAGATTGTTTTTTAATGCCTTAAAAAACTAATAATTTATATTTCTGTTAATAACATTTGCTTTATGCACTACTAATCAGCTATATATTAAACGCATAAGTGGCGACAACAGATCACAGACATTGAGGTGGTAGGAGCGGAAACTCCATATGGTGTGGAGAATGATGGAAAATGTTACGTGTCAAGGGAAATGTTGCGTGTCAAGGGAAATGTTGCGTGTCAAGGAAAATGTTGCACGACAAGGAAAATGTTGCACGATATGAAAAATGATGCACATCGAAAAATTTGCGTGACATGGAAAACGTTACACAACATGATGAAAAAATTTTGTTTTTATATCTTTATTAAGGAGACTTTCAGCCGTTGGCTGGCTCGTCTCCATGATGATGATGAAAAATGTTGCGTTTTATAAAAAAATGATTCTCAACACGAAAAATGTTGCATGACATGATTCGCTTTATGCGCTACACACTTAGAAAAAATCATGTAAGTTTAGGTGCTCTGAGACTGACATATACGAGCGTCAATTTTGACATAAAATTGAGTCATGAAAGACACAAAATTCAACTCAATCAAACGTATTTCCCGTCGAGTAACGAACTTTTCAGTCTCGGAACACTTAATTTTACATGACGTATTTGTTTACGTCTGATCCTTTATGTCAAAGATGGATTCCGTCACGTGTAAAATTAATTATTTCTAAGTGTGTACTAATCAACTATACAGGGTGTTTGGTTCCGGGTTTTACATATTTTCAGGGTAGATAGGGCTCCTAAAGTTATGAAAAAATCCCCATGAAACATAGGGTCGGAAATGACTGCTAAGTGAGTTATTCAACATTTTATATTTTTTGTATTGCCAACCTTGGTTTAGCTATATTTTTTTAATCTTAACGTGGTTTTCTGATTTCAACAAACCAAATGAAAGACTAAAGCCTTAGCTATCAATGCTCTTTGAAAAAGAACTCGATTAAAGTTAATTATCATACATTAAAATTGAAAAGTATGTTGAAAGTACCAAAAAAACTGGTGAAATTTCATACATTTTAGTGTTTTTAAGTTGAACATTTTCATTTCTGTTTATTTAGTTGTTCTACAAAACATTTTCCATGCAGTTCCATAGATTTGTGCCTTTGGTAGTAACCTTGTAGGCTTTATGGTTTCTTCGTAATTATTGATTTAAAACAGCCATAAAAACTTGTGACGTTTTCATAAAATGCGCTATAGTCACCCTATTCGTTCGTACGTTCGGCTGTTGCAGTGGACTACACATGAAAATTTGGTAGAATGTTATTGTAAATGTTTAGCTACATTCTTAACTTTTGATTACCGCACATCTGCTGCGCCGAAAGAAAACATGAAGGTCTGAAGGTCTGAAGGTCTCTATAATAAAGCAAAAAAAATCTATATATTCAACCTGGTGTTAATCAGCTTTGTCCACCTTAAATCAACTAATAATCTGCTTCTTACTGGTTAGCTTGAATTGTTACTTGGGAGGACTCTATTGCACAATTAAATTTTTTCACTCGATGTTTTCCGGCATTTTAGATATTCTATATTCACTGCCTACCTTTCTTATCCCAAACAGCGCCAGCAGTAGAGACATGGAAGAGAAGCTTTTTAAGAATAGCTCCAGATAGAAATGGGCTGCGACGACGTCCGAAGTATTCACATTTGTATTCCTGTATTTTGACTGATCACAACTTAATATTGCATTGACTTTTTAGACCGCATTCCAAATATATAACTCAATTATGGCACTAAAATTGCATTACAATGATTATTGAAATAAATCGCGATTTTATCCACATTATGTTAACTGCACTTGAAAATGAGAGAAATGTTTACTGTCACCATTTGTGCATTACAATTCTGCATTGTTGAATAATACTCTCCCGGTTGCTATTGTTTAATTTAAAATTTACGTGCTTCAAGTTTATGATCATACCTTTTGCTACACATATGCTTAAGTGGTCCAGTAGATATGGTTGACGCCTTTGAATCAGCGACTGCCGGTTCGAATCCAGAAATGCAAAGGTATCAACAAGGTAAAGCAGTCTCATAAAAATATAAGATATGAAACGGTCTTCCATTATTTTTTTTTTTATAAAACTAGGAGGCTGAAAAAGGGTTGGAAAAGACTGTTATTAAAGGTTATAATGTATAATACTGTTAGGCTTTCTACTGATTAAAATACCCATATTTAGATGTTTAAAAGCTGGAAAAAGGTTAACGTGGTCTATGTACCACAATTATTAACATTAAGGCTGAATTAAAATCGTTGAAACTACACGTGTTAAGCATCAAATTGTTACCTGGGTTCTAGTAATTGGGAAACCAGAGCGTGTAGCTCCTCCAACCCACAATCCGGGTTTCACATCCGATGTCAAAATGGTTGCCGGCCCGGGTTTGTTCTTACAATATTTGTTTCGTAATTTATCGCGCAAGGTTCCTGTCACCGTAGTAAGTAGCAGCTTGTCATATGGACATCCCACGTTTTGCTACGTCTACTGCCATTTCCATCGCCTTTAAGGGATATCCCTTCCTGTTTGCAGTTGGAGGCATCGTAAGTATTTCCTAAGTATCCTAGTATTTCAGCAAAAGTAATGAAACCAAATGAAAATTTGGGGTTTTTAAAGTTTACGTACGTTTACAAATGTATAGCAAAAATGAGCGGTATATGGGACATGACCGGTAATAGGCGGTACTTTCACTATCACTTTAAACTATAACAGAACCGTATTTCGTTTACCACTTGCAAACTTCTTCAATGACTAGACCTTCTTCATTGTCTTTGCAAGTAGTAAACAAAATACGTATCTGTTATAGTTTAAAGTGATAGTGAAAGTAAATAGTGAAAATGAATTATTGAAAGTGAATTAGTGAAAGTGATACAAAAGTAGTAGAAATAAAAGGAAAAACAACGTAAAAGATAGAAAAAATTATGCTCCACACGAAAAATGTTGCATGAAATGAAAAATTAAACACAAACAAAAATCTGTTGCAACATAAAAACTCGTCAAGAAAAATGGTGCGTCTCATGAAATGTTTTATGCGGCTTGAAATGCTGCTACGATCGAGGGTTTACTTTATATCTCTTTTGGATTATATACTATGGGTAACACGTCTTGCTAGTTGTGCTAGTCAATAAACATTGATCTTTATTCAATTTCTTCTCCATTTGATTTAGAAGAGTTAAAAAAAACTAAAAATCGATTAGCTTCCACGTTCGAACGGCGCCGGTGGTGTAGTGGTAAGCGTGATTACCTCTCACCCCAGCAGGCCTGGGTTCAATCTCAGTCGGCGCCGCCGGGATGTTCTGAGGCATAACATCTCTGATCACGCCTTCCTTCGGATGGGAAGAAAAGCCGTTGGTCCCCGGTTCATGAGTTGATGGGTCGATAGGTAGGGTCCAGGTGTGGGAGCTGCCTCCCTGGCGTCGGTAGCATTGGTGCTCAGCACGGAAAACAAGATCGACGGAAAAAAACAAACCAAAGAAAAAAAAAAAAGCTTCCACGTTCGTGGTTAAGCTAAGAATGAATTTATTTAAATCGTCAAGAACCTAACTACCTTGGCCTTGTCCTTAAAATAGCTGACCTTGCACCTAGCATCGACGATGGCCCTTCTGTCACGTAGTCAGCCTTGGTGTTGTTGACAGACCTGTCTTGGTGGCCTGTCGGTCCAACCGGAGCAGGCACCTCGACAGCGTATTAAACTCATGTATTGTTTATTTATTTATTTATTTATTTGTCGTCAATCAGTGTAGATCGCTCCTCTGAATTTCTCAGCATGAAAAATGGAATATGACGGTTAGTGTGTTGTATTAAATAAAATAGAGTGTCTACGTAGTTTATGAACAGCCCCCCTAACAAATTAATTTCATAACTTTCATTATGATGATGGCTAGTAATCCTTTGGGATTTTTCCTTGTTAAAACGTGGAGAAGGTCGAGTCTGATTGATTCGTCATTTGGCATGAAACTGCTTAGTGTTTGCCTTGAAAAAAAAATAAGAGCAGGAATAATTTGATAAATCATCTTCCAGTATGACAACCATTCAGCGACCATCCGCTATAACCGTTGATTTCCTACATACTTGATTTTTGTATTAGCAACAAATTGATAAATGCTGTTTGAAGAATACCACCAGGGAAAATGTTAAATCAATTTTGCATATCAAAACACAGATTTTCGCAGTTTTTTTTTGTTTGACAGACACCGTGAGTAACTCGATAACAGTGCAATTACAAATGAAAAAAAAGTACGGGTTCGTTTCGGATAGCTGATAGAACTTCAAAGCGGTTCATATTTGCATCAGCAGAAACGAATCATCATTGCAAAAATGATAATTAAATCGATGTTCATCCTAGTGGTTTATGACTGCCCAAAACTGGAAGCTGCTATAATTGCAATCCAATATTTTTCATAGATTATCACATATTTCCCAAATTTAAATATTAATTTTCATGGAGTTTCGTTGAAAATCTATTTTTCATAGACGTTTTAGAATATAATTGCCAGCAGTTTTCGGTAAATGTTTGCTCCCGTAACAATTGAAAGAATTCCTAAATCATGTTGATTGGTTCAGTATAAATGTTCCTAAGTTTTTTTTTTTTTACATTGATGGAAAATATGATTGTCATGAAGGTTTTAAGCATTATTAATTATATCAATTGATAAAAAAAAAACTTTTTGAACGTAGGACTACGTCTTTCTTCACTATACTGGAGGTCACAATATGAAATCCAAAATGTGTCAGGTTTCAAACATATCAACATAAAATCCATCGGAGAATTTATTGAGTAATTTTTGGTTATAATATTTTTTTTTGTTTATCAATATTAAATTGTTGAAAAATAATAAAGCAAAAACCGAAATCAACGAATCACGAGTTTGCTTGCCAAGACAATCGAAACTGTCGACACGAGCCGATTTTGGATCCCTATCGCAGACATCCATTTCGAATACTAAAACAGTGATCCTCCACCCAAACAACAGATACAATCTTACTCGTGAAGATCATCCAAAATTATCTTTTACACAGGACATTCCAAGTCTCTCTCATGGCATCACTTCTGATGCCTTAAATATTGCACAGTGGTCCAGGATTGGAATTTAGCAAGACAAAAGTCCAATATGAATCAATAACTTATGGACCGTTGGCGACAGCGGATACCATCCATATTTAATAACATATAACCTACGCGTTTCTTCTGCGTAAGAATGGTATGCTTCGTAGTTGATTTGCTTACGGCTGTTCACGATCATCAAAAGCACATGCATGCGCTCCATTATATCTCTGTCTAACTCTGTGATTTCGCATATCACATTGAATGGTTGGAAACATTTTCTGGCAGTATTCCCGTCGTTGGAGTTTCCACCAGCGGTTCACCTATCCGAAGCTCCAGACGATTTCTTATTTCTGTAGCAATATACTTTTCCCTGTCTTTTACTGCAGCGTTAGTTTTAGAGACACCAAGTGTTTCCATGCATAACCTATAGGACACTTTAAGAAAAAGCTCAATTGAGCGGATGTACGCATGTAAAGGAGACAATGCATGTTCAAACCGTTCAGGATCATTCTTTGTTTCATCTTGAAAATTGTGCAAATTTTTCCCAGAACGACCGCAGATGTAACATGCTTGGGACACTGTTCCGGTAACGTCGTTTATAACTTTCGTGTCTGCCATAGTAAAAAGCATTGTATTCGTGACGCTTACAAGTTTTTTACCAATAGCACACATTGATGGATGTAATGTCTCAATCTTTCCAAATACAAATAACAAATCACAAATTACCTTGTGCTTTAAAACAGACTCTTCGTGCTTGGTCAATTCACTTGATTCCTTTTGAAATAATATTTTTTTCGGCCTGCACAAAGAAACCAATGAAGGGTACTCATTATCCCACAGTATAACTTGGCCAGAATCATCATTTTTTTTTTCAACATATAAACGCACAGGAACAAAAGAAAACATAAAAATATGACTTTCCAAAAACTCGTCAGATCTCCATCGTCATTTTCTTCAAAAAAAGGTTGCTTGTATCTATTTAGAATAAACATTTATCACATAAACAATTAAAATATGTATGAAAATCTTTTAATTACCTCGAATGGTTTGAGTTTCCATCACAGCCCCATTTCGAAATAAGCACCACGTTTCCTTCAAAATCTTCATCCTTCAATTAATCTTTTGAAAAATCTATGAGCCTTTGAGTGGTATGATCGAGGAGTTGTTGCAAACCCACTTCTGCAACCGAAGGCTTAATGGTGATAGCTTAATGATAAATTAAATTAAATGCTTTTTTTTATCTTTGGAAAAATTTTAAATTACCTTCCGGGTAGCATAGCTTCTTGGCATCTACAATTTTATTGTATGGAGGATATATATCAAATCCTGCCTTAAGACTTGATATAATATGAACGCATTTAATCTGAACACTATTCAGTTTGAACTTGTTCTAACGTCATTCAGCGTATAGAATGAAGAAAACCAAATAGGTATTAATAAACAGATCGCAGAACATAACGAAAGAAGAACATAAGCTTATTATCAGAACGCTCTTTCGGAGCACTGATAGTATTATATTATGAATAACCTGAATTCAGACGAGAGAAGAAGAAGAAGAAGAACAAGACGAGAAATAAAAAAAATACAATAAGCAAAGGATTAGAATTACTAACACATTAAAATTTGCCGTTTGGTTGGTCCTCTGAAAACTATTTTTTGACTGTTATCGGTTAATTTACAATTTTACATAAAAAAGTATTAGAAAAACTTTTGTAGTTTAGCAAGACACACGTTTTTCTTTTAAAATGTCGTTTCTTTCTCTTTTTTAGAAGGAGTTATTACCAAATTCAATTGCAAAAGTGAGTGAACTTAAATAAGTTTAACTTAAGATGAAGAAAAAACATATCTCCAGTTTTCCCATATAATATACACTGAAACTTATGGCCCCGGAACCGCTTAGTCCCAGGAGGGAACCAGCCTAAGCCCCAAGCTGATGGTCTTAAGCTAACGGCAGCCCCTGGGGTGGGCACTCAAGGCCTCTTTTGGTTCCGGGTCCCAGGGCGTTTTTGCGTGGGGAAGCTTTCGGATTGTGAGGAATTCCTAACCAACAATAAAAGTAGAATTTACCTTACATTTATTTGCTATGCGAACCAATATGATGAGCTTGGCATTGTCTAGATGGTGACGGCCAGTTAGTGACAGCCGGATGTTGGCGGCCAGATGGCGGCAGCCCAATACCGTATGGTAGCAGCCGAAGGGAAGCACCCCTATGGTGGTAGCCCGATGGTGGTAGCCCGATGGCGGCGGCTCAATGGCGGCGGCTCAATGGCGGCGGCTCAATGGCGGCGGCTCAATGGCGGCGGCTCGATGGCGGCGGCTCGATGGCGGCGGCTCGATGGCGGCGGCTCGATGGCGGCGGCTCGATGGCGGCGGCTCGATGGCGGCGGCTCGATGGCGGCGGCTCGATGGCGGCGGCTCGATGGCGGCGGCTCGATGATGGCGGCTCGATGGTGGCGGCTCGATGGTGGGGGCTCGATGGCGGCAGCCGAATAGAAGCAGTCTGAAGGCGGTGGCCTGATTGCGACAGCCTGCAGAATAGAAGCAGTCTGAGGGCAGTGGCCTGATTGCGATAGCCAGCTGGATCACTGATGGTGATAGACAGATAGTGGCTGGATAGTGGTGGCCGGATGGCGGTGGCCAGATGGCGGTGGCCGGATGGCGGTGGCCGGTTAGCGGTGGCCTGATAACGGTGGCCTGATGGTGGTGGCCTGCGGACGATGATTTGATTGATTTATCGTCGTTCCGTCATGAGACCAACGATGATCATCTTTCTGCACTGACGTGAACCTCGTGTTTCGCATCTTACTTCTTCTACCGTCTCTACCATTTTTCAACTGAACGTCTGCCCAGAGGCATCGCTACACACCGACTCCCCCGAACTCTCTATCCTCCTCACCATCCACCCATAGTCGCACTCACACCACTCAGCTCTCTCGTTCGCTACCACATTTCCGTTCCAATTACTGCAGCTGACTTCACTCGTCACCCACAATTGTTATCGGTGCTACCGTTCGCCATTTAAATTGGAAGTTTGCTGAACAAATGGTGCCCTACGTTACCACACAAAATAAAAAAAAAACAAAATGTTACCATTTAGGATGGTAACAACACGAAAGTATGTCCTTTCAAAAAATGGCTGAAAAAAGTCTGTACGTTTGCCCCATTTTGAGTGGTTGACATTTTAAAAGGACCTATTTTGTATAGAAAAGTATCTTTTGATAGTCGGAACAGCTTCTTTGAATAATGTGTGTCTTTATTTTTTTTAAATAAGAAAGTTAGTTTTTGGATTTCAAAAAAATTAAAGGATCACCCTAATGTTTGAAGAGAACCAAAAGAAGGATAATTTTAAGAAGAAAAACTTCACTCAAGACACCAAACGCCTAAATCTTAAAACAAAAGTACTATGAACTTTTGTCTTGCTAAATTCCAATCCTGGACCACTGTGCATTTGCGTGGGCGTGCCACAAGGAAGTATCCTTGGGCCATACTGTTCAACTTGTGCACCTTCGACATTACGGCTCTCCCTGATAGTTGTTCGTTGTATTTATTCGCAGACGACAGATCCATCGACTACAAGGGAAGGGTCGACGGAGCTCTAAATTCCAAACTTCAGCGAGACTTGGATTTCCTGTCTGAGTATTTCAACAACTGGAAGATCCGTATCAACGCGGTGAAAATTTAGGTCATCATATTTCCACATTCCAATCACCATCTGTGAATAACAAAATCCACTTAAACATATCGGCTTTGATAATCAGGGGGTAATTTTTTTTGATAAAGGATACGTCACTCAAATAATGTTGATTTAATCGATAAAAAGGAAAAATGGTAAATTTTGAGTTGTGACAGTGATGCATGAAACCATGTCATATGGTTTCAAATTGTTTGTTGTTATTAAACAGCTCGAGTAGATAGAGGGTTGCTATGTTTGATATGTTCAGATGGCCAAGACCTATTTGATTACGGATAGTTCACCAAGCGGCACTAGTGTAATATTTCGTCCCATTAAAATTACTCGAAACTCAATATATGAAGTTTCGAGAAAAACAAGTTTGAACATTCCAATTGTGTGCATAAGGTTCAAAATAGCTTAAACGTTCTCACTTCATTGATATGATATAACTGTCCTATTTTACAGTATGATGAAAAGTTGCTGTTTTGTTTGTTATGGTAATTTTACGACCTTTTGATATGCTATAGAGCTTGACAAGTTGATTTTTTTTGGTATAATCAACTCAAAATCGCCAGATTCCAAGTTACCTACTTGTAGCATTAAGGGGGGCGATTTGACTTCTGATTGCTTGCTCTAGCTTGACAGCTCGACAATATATTTTGCAATTCGATTAAAATTATCCGTCTGTCGCTGATGAATTGATTGTTCACGTGACTGGCACATTGCAAAAGAGCTGTCTTAAGTACCAACAATAACAACAACAATAATAGTTAAGCAATGATTTCCGTAAAAGTCGGAAGTAGGTTGGGAAGTCGCAGTTGGATTTCCGGACTTTAATTTAGTGCTGGCGATACAATAGAAGGTTGCTTTCATTGGTAACGTTGGTCAGATAGGCAAAAGCTAATAGTGGACAGTTCAATTCATAATTCACTCACCAGGTGGTGGTAGAGTGCCATTTGACTTCTACCTTGTTGATTTAACTTGACATATCGACTGAAGGTTGCTGTCTTCAGCAATGAACAAGAATTATCACTTAATTTTGACTAATTTTTCCTACAGAAGTCAAAAAACAATCGAATCTTATTAATACATAAAATATATCATATAAGACGTATTAATGTATTTCCTTAGTGATCATAGATCTACAAGATTATATTAGCTTCTGAAAAGTATAATTAAGAACAGCATCGAAAATAAGTTGCAAACAAAATTTTACTTTTAAAAAATATGTTGCAATAGAAAAAAAGGTATTCGATAATGAAGAAACGAATGAAAGCTACAGTCGCATCGAAAATTTGTTTTTTTTTCTTTAACACTGTTCTTTAGAACGTACTAGTTTTGAAGAAAAAGTAAAAGTTTGTATGTTTGTGCTCCTTTGAAAATCTAGCCCATATAAAATTTATTTGTTTCAATGAAAATTTAAATATTGCTTGTTAGCTGGTTTTAGGTTTTTGGTGCACCCTAACAACTCAAATTCAAACTGTAATCAAGTTTTAGCTAAACGTGAATCACTTATGAGGTTTTGGTCATTTTTTACTGAGGTAAATCACTGTTTCAACATTCAACATTGTAGCAGTTAATCGGATAAGTCGATTCTGAAAAGATTGCTTCTGTTTGCTTTATGATGAACGATTTTTACCAGTTTTACATGAATAAAGAAGCCACCAATCCTCTTTCACTGATGCCGGTTTCACACAATTTTTCCTAAGGCGTTATCAAAAAGCCATTAATTTAAGTGCTGTTTCCTGTTCTCGCGCAATTGCCATCTATTAGACTCGACAGCGGACTTGGATCGGTGCCAATTATCAACTCATCAGCATCATCACGCCTATTGGGTTTTAATTACATTCATTTGATATCCATTTCTCTTGACTTGCCTATCTAAGCCGGAAGATAGAAGCAAAAGTGATGAGATCCTTTATCAGGATTTCCATCTAGAAAATAGATCGTAGCCACTCTAAGAAAACTGATTCGTCATTGTCGTTAATCATTCAGTGCTTCGTGTGCTTGGTAGGACAAAACACAATTACGCATGCCATGGGAACGTAATTAACAAGACGTGATTAATGAGCAGCAATATTCAGCAATCAAATATCTGAATGGTTTATTGATTTTTGACTTTTTGTCATGAGCAAATACAAAACAAATAATTTGGTTCTGCAGAATGTTGGCAACAGAACAAACTTGCCAGCCTTTGTTTGATTGGCAGAGTAGCGCATTTCATGTCTGCTTTAATTGTCTACAGAAAAACAAAATCTGAATATTATTGGTGATGCAAAAATCCATACTTTTTCGAACTGTGACTGTGTTGAAAAAAAAACAAAGCAATCAGGGTAGGAAGGTATAAAACGCCCACTTTGAATTTCGACCAATTCAAGCTTAACATAGATACAATACTGATGGGCAATCCAAGTATTTAATGGAACAACTCTGCTGTGCAAGTCCTACAGCTGTCAATTGTCGGAAGTAAATAATAAAATATTGAGACTTTAGAACAAATGTCCAACAAAATAATTAATAATTTCGGGCAAAAATCGTTGCAATCCTCAATTGCAACGATTAATTCCCTTTATATTTAGATAACATTTATTTTAAGTTTTTAGTTTAAAGATTTCAATTGTTATACTGACATGCAGATTCAAAAAAACCTGTTTAAAATACTATATTGCCAAGGCAGGAACAATGTAAACACACTTAGATATATATCATAACAATTAAGGCTGGTAAGTTACTGTAGTAACTGGAGCACCTTGGTTAAAATGAAATGTAATTTATTTTGAATTTGGAACAAATAAACAGTTAAGAAAAATACATTCTTTGTTTTATTAAAATAATAAAAAAATATACATACAATTATATAAGCACCTATTAAATCTACCTGAACAATATTCTATTTTTATGTGTTCTAATTGCGATTTAAAGTTAAGTGGTGTTTTAATTTGGTTTTTGTCATTGTACAGTCAACAGTTTCACAGTGCTTGTTGTAATTAGCGATCATTTGATTTAATGGTCCAAATTTAGCATAATTTATACGATGGCGGTTTGCAAAAAAATAAAATATTACAATTGCGTAGTTTTCGGGAAGGCACATACCATAACATTTAGTTTGATAAGAGTTCTACTGTATCAATACGATGCGAATCAATATCGTTTACAAATGAGATCATTGCAAATTCACGACGCTTATTTAATATTTGGATGTTGATGATGCACCGTGCTTCAAAGGACGGAAGAGTTATTGAATAAGGTGACCAAACTATGCTGCAGTATTCCAGTATTGACCTCACATAGGCAATGTACAGCGTTTTGAAAATTATAGCTAAATCGTTTGATAAAGCCAAGCCTTTTGCATGCTCTGTTGATTATTGTATTATTATGATTACTGAATGTTAGTTTGGAATCTATGATAACTCCTAAATCCCTAACTCTTTCACATATTTCTACCTGTTGATTTCCTAAAAAGATTGTATTATCTGGTGTGCTTCGTTTTCTACTAATAGCTATTAAATTACATTTTTTTTACGTTCAGTTGTAAAAGGCTTTTGTTGCATCAAATATATAACATGTGTATTTCATTCTGGAATTTCCTGCTGTCTTTCTTGATCCTTATTTCTAAAAAGAACTTCATGTCCTCGGTATAAATTAATACTTTTATGTTTTTTAAAGAATGAAGGATATGTCATTTACAAATAGTATGAACAAATGGGTGTCTAAATGGGAGCCTTGCAAGATTCCTGGAGTGTCTTGAATGGGATTCGATTTCTTCCTTTGTATCGAATTATTTGTTGGCGATTAGTTTGATATGATTTGAGCCATTTGATAAGTCCTGGCTCAATTTCTTTCTGCAATTTTAAGAGGAGCAAGAGTATGTCTATGCGATCGAATGCCTTGCTGAAGTCTTTGTTTAGAGCTGCAACTTGGTTTCCATTATCAATTGCAATCAGTGAATAGTTAACACTGTACTAGTAAGTTGTACTAGTTGAACGGCCTTTGAAGATACCATGTTGTATGTTAGTCATTCTGTTTTTGATTTGATGGAATAATTTTTCATTTAAGATTGCTTCAAAAATCTTTGGAATGCAAGAGATAATGGCAATCCCACGGTAATTACGTATGTTAGATTTTTTCCACTTTTAAAAATAGGCACTAAAAAAGAACTTTTCCATGATTTGGGGAAGTTCCCAGATTCGAGCAAATTATTAAAAATATTATATTCGAAAATAAGTTGCAAATCTGTTCCGAGTTGTCCTTCCTGTTCGTTCAAATTTATTCTCGATGGAAAGTTGTTTGATTTTAATTTAGTTTTAACGTAGTTGAAGAAATTTTTTGGACATGATTTAATTTCAAGTTCTGTTATTGCATTGTACTATTCAAATACCATATTTAGTTGATTGCAAATGTTCAAATAGTTATCCAAGTTACCTTTGTTATTATACCTTTTATAAATTGTAAGTTCTTTCTGTTTACGGTTTATTAAATGTTTGAACCAAACTGAATGCTTTCAGTTTCCCTGACGCCTTATTTTTAATGATCCTTCATCAAATATTACTGTAAATAATATTTTGTAGAAGACGTTAACAGCATTTTCGACATTTTCTTCATTCCTCAAAATTGTTTGCCTATTTACACAATGTATAGACTTTTGACTTCGCTGGGAGAAGGGTGGGGTGGTTATCACCTTGAAAAACGGCTTCGTAGTTTATGAACAGAATCATATTGAATACCGAGTCAATGATACTTTTTTCCCAGGTAAGTCGAGAAAATTTCCAACACAAAAGACCTGACCGAGAATCTGGTAAAAACATGCCTTTAATAACTAAGGCATTCTGTGGTTCCGGCATGTCGAATCCATTTACCATATAAAAAATAGATTTTTGATTTAGTCGGGTTAATTTAAACATTTCAAGAAAAAACCAATACTGTTACTTACTGAAACCCCATTTCACTGCGTGAAACTCGATTGTTCATTTTTGAATAGGATTTAATTCTTTACTACAAAACATACCGAGTGAGCCAACAAACATGTTCTCGTTTGGCTGTCAATATGTTTGAAGCCATTTCCATCAACAAAATATGTTAAATCAAATGCTGCTGAACGTCGAACATTCAATCCGATCAGAACAGATGCTCGTCATCAGTCGACAGCCGGAGCCAAAAGCACGTTTTCCCATCGTCAGTAACCACCAGCCACACCGAACGGGGGCAGCAGATATCACCTTTTTATGCATGCAAATCTTTCCGGACTTTATACAAGGCAGGTATTCATTTCTCATTTTGTCGGAACAACAACTCTGCACTTTGGGATTAGAGTTGGGCATGGCAATATCCTATTCACTCGGTGAGTCAGTGCTTTGTAGGGACACTACTAAGCGAAAAAGTGCATGTTATCAGGTAGCTAGGTACAAGAAAACTAGAGTTTCACCTTGCTCCCATGATATAACTCATCTTGACTGTCGGCACATGCGAAACGTGACTGGTTTCTTATGATATCGTATCATGCAACTTGGCGCAGCATTTTTTTTAGGTTATCGGGAACAGTATGTTGAGAAGAAGTTCAGTTTTATTTTTTTTTTGCTAAATTGCATCAAACGAGCGAAGAAGCTCCGGAAAGCTGCGAGAGTAAGATGAGAATATAAAAAGTAGTGTGCTTTTTCATGTTTGTCAAACACGCTCGAGAAGAATTCGAGCGACTGAACTGATCTTTATTGCTCATGAAACTAAAGTACATTTATTTATCATGCAATGAATTTCAAATATACGATTTTATTCCTTTCATAAACCGAATAGCCGTAAAGCCACTATACGAAAATAAAAAGTTTAATAAAAATTGTATTCATCCTTCAGACGATTCGAAGCAAAGCTATTCACAAACGCCCATTATTGATGCATCTGTGTATAAGGAAGCCTCTCGATTATGTGCTCGTATTCAACATTATTATCACTTTGCACCGAAAATACGTACAAATGATAGCATGAGTCTTGAGTGAGATTCGGATGAAACAGTGCCGAGAGCATGATATATCCAATGCAACCCTACAATGCATTGTGGATGAGTGTGCATTCATGTGAACCTAACAGGGAAATGTGGGTTGCCTTAACCCGAACGGCGGTCGGTGAGAACCAATTGTGTAGATATGGTGAACATAAATCCTAGCGTACCAGACACTTCAGCAAGCAGGAGGAACGTTGCAGAGCACCTTCAACGGAAGCAAACGAAAGATGTTTTTGCACCATCCTGCTTTTATCTGACACCAGAACAATGCTTCGTCTTCTTCTGCTACCAGTACTCTGGGGTAAAGTTTGCGGGTTTACGCTTCATTGGGAACGTATGTGAAAAGTTGGCTCCATTTGTTGCACTTTTCAGGTTGTGAGAAGAGAACACACTTGGTTCTAGCGGCAAGAATGATTTTTCCCCGGTCGATCAATACCTAACTACCGTTTTTGAAGTGAGAGCAAATTCAGAATAAAAAATTGCAGCACATGGAAGACAAAGTTGCATTGTTCTGATAATTTCATTTAAGTTGCACTTCAACTGGTAATTGAAAGCAGAAGCGATAAGTAAACTGCCAGTGCATCTGCATCGTTCGGGAATACCATTCAGTGTGTGGTAAGAGATATGGAACACCTACGTAGTGAAACGTTCTGGAAAAAGCTTCTACGAAATGCATTCATGCGCATGCTGCGTGATAAACGAATTTTTCATGGAGTATGTACTATGTACACTTCGGCTGCTCCCAGTTGGCAAGGTAGACTATTGTATTTTATATTTTCAGACAAATTGATGACCTTTGGGTACACAGAAAAAAATCTGAATATTACTAGTGATACACACAGAGTTTAGATCCCGAAGTCGGTAAAATTTTACTAGGTTTTTAAACGGCTGAGTTTTCAATAGGTAATCAACTCAGTATTTTAAATATAAAAATCCATGAAATGTCAAAAGTACCGTTTGTTGAATTTTTCAGTAATATATTTGTTTACATTTCTTTGTTGCTGAGTTGTTCAGTTCTTTTATTTGAGTATTGTGATGAATAAATATTAATGAGTATAAAATAAAATATTTCGGATTTTTGAAGATTTTTATCAGGGGACTAAGGTTAATCCTGAGCTATAGTCCAGCTTGAGCGCTCAACGCTTCCTCGTGCTTCGGCCGGCTGGTTGCTTTCTAGATGTGACAGATTGCACGCCCTAAGTCTGGAGCTCTACTACACACAACTGAAAGTTTTTGCTTCAAGTTCAATGGAACATCATTATCATTTTGTGAAAAGAGGGCGGGCTTTTCGGCTAGAGAATACTTTAAACATGTTTAAGAAACAGTTTTATATGATAAATAGACATTAATAGGCACTTAACTTCTATTTGAGTGGGTGGATCTTTTTTTGTGCCGGTCACTGTGAATCCGGACACTTTTTAAAGTTGATCACAGGCCTGTCATAGTGATTACTCATGGAGTAACTCCGCAGAATGATTTTTGACATTTCGATATGTTCGCCCATCTAAATTACTGTGCGCTTATATAAGGAAATTATCTCTGCAAACATACAGCCAGTGCTTTTGTTTTTTGTTCATTTATTTATTTAATAATGCTCAATCGATTTAACTTTATAGAGCCAAGGATTCTTGTTCCTAAACAAAACATCATAAAACTCAAGTCAAAACGTACAACACAATAAACACTTTATCTTCCGCTATCCTAAAATCCTTCTCCAACGGGAGCCGCTTCCAGTGGTTTCATTGTATGGCAGTATCGCCAATGGGACCAGAGTACTTCCATTGTAACAATGGACGCAAAACGTGGCAGCACTCACACACTCATCACGATTGCTTTCCAAAGTCGACGACGCATCGACCGAAAGAACTGCTGATGAAGAACAATGAGGAGGACCAAAATGGTTGCTGCCGAGTAACCAGACGATCGCGTGACACACATCGAGAGTGGCTTGCTTCTGTCAGCTGAGTGAACCCTGATACAGCCAGTGCTGTTGTCGCATTTTTTCGTTTGGTGCCACATACACAAGATCAAAATGGCACTAACGTGTTCATAATCGTGGCATCAAGAAACATTCGATCATTTATTTTTGAACATTTTACCATTACCAAAAGTATTACGCGTGACATATCTTAATAGTTCATAATACTCCACAATTGCCATCTGGTAGAAGGTTATATAACCGTGTTTCTCCTACATGAAAGAATCAGTAAACCACACAAGAAATTTCATTGCACGGAAATTTTTCAAATTCTTTTATTAAGGATAATTTTGAAAATTCAAAGGATTATATAAGGCAATATTTTAATTCTCCTCATTATTTTCATTCAGTAATCGAATTTAATGGAACCGTGACGAAAAATTCCTCCTCAAAAAATAACATTTTAAAAACTCACAGGCTTTTTTCTGTTTCTGGCATATCCATATTTTCCACAAATTTTAAAATTGAAGAAGTTATTGAAATTCTGGGTTAAAAGTGATTATACCTACTTTAACAAATTTTAGAAACTTGGCGATAAATCACCTGTACAGTTTTGAAATCTCTTGGAATTGGATTATAATTTCTAAGAGTAATTTCAAGGAGACTTTCAGTGTGAGTAAAATAACAAGGAAAGGAGTTAATTTTAAAGGGAATTCTGCAAAATCTGAGAACTGTTCCAAAGGATTTCTTACTGAGAAGAATTTCAAAGCAATTCAAATGAAAATTTAAAGAATATTGAATTCGAAGTATAGACCCAACGTTTTGGGGAATATTTCAAGGGAATGCCAGGTAGTATTCAAAGGATATGCCGGTGATATTTTTAGAGAATATGAAGAAGCGTTCAAAGCAAATTCTAAGGAGAATTTTTAGATATTGTTTTTTTTTTTGAATTTTTAGCATAATTCCATGAGAACTTCGGGAGAATATAAAGTGCACGCTGAGTAGAACTCCAAGTGAATTTACAGGATAAATCTTCTGACATATTCTTAGGTCTTTAAGAATACTTGAAAGTTCTCAAAATTGACCAGAGGTCAAGTAAATTTTCTAAAAGTTCAGTTGTAGTTTGACAATCCAGCCTGATGTTCACAATTATCATCTTCAAAATTATTAAAATTCGCTGAACTTTTTTGGACTTCTATAAAGTTTTTCAATTTTCCGAACTTGCATAGATCTTCTCTGAACTGCCGTTAGATGACATTGTGACTTGAATGCATTTTCTGAATTGTTCAGAAAACAGACACTTTTGTTGACGGTGCTGAAGGTGCAAAGGGTTACGTTTAATTTATTTATATTTGCAACGATGATGATTTCCTATAGTGACACATATCACCTTCTTTATGCTTCTGTATACAGAGGAACTGGGAGGGCTTATTAGAAACTTCTCACCAATAAAGAAATGATCTTCTAGTTAATTATGCATATAATTTTAATAATATTTTATTTTATTTAAGCATATTAGTTTTGTTACAGTCAATTAGCTTTAGCATACGATACAAGATTTCATATTTATTATATTCATTTGCTCGTTTTTGCGTAAAATAATCAATATTATTTTACTTGTAATTACCGTTGAAAGATTTTTTCAAGCTTTTTTTATGATCTGACAATTTTCCCAGTTTGGTTAGAAGTTTCGAACCTAACGCATGTCCACAGACCTAATAGAAAGATAGACAGAAAAAGTGTATCATGAAGAATGGTTTCATGCAGGGTTGCTTCCACTCACTTGCTATAGATAAGTGATTTTCGGAGTTTTGAATTCGTTAGATGTTGTAATGGAGATTTGTGTCGTTGGATGCGGGAGGAGATTGGAGGGCGGGTGTTTGACGCATAGAGCCTGTCAATTTCGCTTTAAGAGTGTCGCCGTCAGCGGTTTTATGATTCGTGAGCGCTCGCGATTCGTAGAATCGTTGATTGTGACTGTAAGTGGATTTGGAGGGGTTTTTTGTGTCGGACGCTTGCTTTTTGGCCTCTTCTTGCGTCTAACATGTGCAGAGTATCATTATAGCGTCTAATGGTTTTGAGATTCCTGGTTGCGTGAAATATATTTCTGAGAATATCTTTTTGAGATTTTAGTATCACGTTTTGTTTGTAGTTTATATTTTATTTCTTTCATGTAATTATCGTAAATAATAGTTATTCAATGATAGATAGTTCATCCATATATTCGTACTTTGACGCAAAGCGCTGTGGATTATGAAATGCTCGATGACCCGGGATCGATTTTGCTTACTGAGCAGAAAATCATGGATTTAACCGCAAGCTCTTCCACAGCACAATAAATCGCCACCATCATTTGTATATTTGATATTGAACATTAACCTCGGAAACTGTTTGCATATCAAGCGAAAACGTAGTCCTGTATTGTCGCGAAGCATTATGGTTCTGAGATGCTCGATGACCCTGGAGAGATCGTTTTTGCTTACTGAGCAGAAAATCATGGGTTTAATCCCAAGCTCTCCATCAAGACTCTTACAATTCATGATCACTAAACAAAATGAATATGAAATTAAATAAACAACAAATAAACATCACTAACTTTTGTTGCATCGCCAACTTGAAGTGAATCCTAACCGAATACCCTACCCAACCCTCCAACTCCGTAGCACTTATGAGGGTGTCGCTAAGTCGGTGGCCTCTCGTTAAGTAAGTACTATATCAACATTTGCTTCTCTATCCTAGATATGGTAAAGATGGGTGTGGGCGGGAATAGCGACAGTCATGCTTCTGTTACTCTTGTTTAGATTGGAACCAATGTTTACTCCCCAGTATTATTCCTGAAAGTAGTCTAACTGAGAATTTCAGAAGAGACGGGAGTGTAGCTAGTATCCAATCTACGAAGTATATCATAACAACGCTAACGCTAACGCAGAAAACAGACACTTTTGTTTAACCTTACAATGCACAGTGGTCCTGGAAACAATATTAGGTGGAATAAATTAATAACTTGAAAAATATTAGAGATAGCGTATTGATGTCTTCTAAACATTTTCTTGTGAGCTCTATTCGCGTTGGTTGCAAAAGTGTTCTAAACGCCAAATTCTAGCAGTAACGTCATTTGGTATCTAACTATTTTTATTTCAATAGATAGAGAAATTAAAAGTTGTAAATTATAAAAAAAAACTAGAAAACTTATTAGAACATCGTTTTCGTTTATCTCTTCCATATTTGGAGATATAAGGCATTTAAGAAAACAAAAGCCAATAATAAATTTTTCTGTCATATTTTTTTTAAAACATCACTTTAAAGACACTATACCAGTACAAGTCTTCTGTCAAAAGTTATCGTCAGTTTTGTAGTCTTTGAGGTCAAATTTTTAAGTGTATCATTCCAAAATGGCACAAGTACAACCGATAGTGTTTCATGTCACTTTAAAAAGCATATCAAGAAGTACATTTTAGCAACTTTTTATGATGGTAATTCTTGTTGAGTAAATCATTGTGTGCATTTGTGCATTTTTACTGAACATTTCAGCTGATTTCATGGTACTTATTAACCTTTCTACAACAGCTTTTCCGATGATATATGGTACAATTACCCTTCAAAATGGTGCAAAGCGGTGCATACTAAGGATCATTTTCAAATGCTTAATGTACAGTTTTCTCTATTTTAGGGAGCGTACTTGAAATATTTACTGAGCATTTTAAGATTTTTCACGTGTTTTGATCAATCATTTAAGGAGCAACCCGATCTATTTTAAGGAGATTTTTTTTTTACTTATTAAGGATAATTTCATCTGTTTTATTGAGCAAAAGTAGGGCTGCCCTTTAATACTCGAAAAAAATCCGAACAATGTAGATTTATGGAATAAAACCTCAATGTTCAAAGTGGATTTATTTAAAAACAACAAAAATTACCATCATAAAAAGTTGCTAAAATGTACTTCTTGATATGCTTTTTAAAGTGACATGAAACACTATCGGTTGTACTTGCCCCATTTTAGAATGATACACTTGAAAATTTGACCTCAAAGACTACAAAACTGACGATAACTTTTGACAGAAGACTTGTACTGGTATAGTGTCTTTAAAGTGATGTTTTAAAAAAATATGACAGAAAAATTTATTGTGGGTTTTTGTTTTCTTAAATGCCTTATATCTCCAAATATGGAAGAGATAAACGAAAACGATGTTCTAATATATAAGAGATAAACGAAAAGAATATTCCAATAAGAGTTCTAGTTTTTTTAGCAACCAACGCAAATAGAGCTCACAAGAAAATGTTTGAAATAATGACGCTATCTCTAATATTTTCCGAGTTATTGATTTATTCCACCTAATTTTGCTTCCTGGACCTCTGTGCAATGATTTCAAATATTATAAAAATTATTGCTGGACCTTTTGAATATGATGTAAACAAAGCAAACCATATGGGGATGCCTTTATTTAACGTCGGTCTCTGTTCCGCAATCTAGTGCCAATTACCGACGGACATCGATTGCCATCCATCGACGGCAATCGAATGTGCAGGAAGGCAGCTTCCACACTTGCGAAGGATATCGCACCCATTCAAACACACATGGGCCGGGACCAACGGCTTTACTTCCCTTCCGAAGGAAGACGTGACCAGAGATTTGTATGCCTCAGAAAAATCCCTCCGACCTCGGCTGGGATTGAACCCAGACCCATTGGGGTGAGAAAGCAGTCACGTTTACCACTACACCACCGGCGCCGGCTAAGAAAATCATATGAACCTTGATGTTTAAAAAAGCTTATAATTTGTCAACACTTATGTGCAGAAACAGTGATAAAAAATCATTCAAGCAAAAAAATGTGTTGTTACTTCATACATGATTTTCAGAGTTGGGAGAAAATGCTATATCATATACCATTATCAATATCAAGCTTTAAAGTGATAATTTATTAGCTAGAGAAAGTTCTGAATACGATAGATTTTATAGTTCCGTTAGAGTACAGCATTGTAAAAATTGAACAGAAGTTGAAATTGAGCGAGGGACCATTAATTCGACAATACTAATCAAATGTGCACCCCTTTATCTAACTCATACAATGGTGGATGAGTGAATGTCCTCAAATCCACAGGCAAAAGAGTGCGCGTTTAACTTGCTCATTTACTGTCTGCGGCTGTGGATTACTACCTCAAGCCCCACGTTGCCGAAAGCATTTCCAGGCGATGATGCTTTATCACAGACAAACAGACATAACACATTGAATATTTCTCACTGTAACACATCTTCGCTAAAACATTACCGCCATCTGTTGAGTACACTGTGGTGGGTAGTACGCTGAACAGATGGCGGTAGTGTGTAAACGTCAAACTCAAGGGAAATGACTATGCGTCCCACAGGTGGTGGTACTACCAACTACGATACTTTTAAATTGACCGTTAAATGCTTGTTCGATGAACAACTTGCGAGTGTTATGTCTGTTTGTCTGTGGTTTTATAATGCAACTCTACTTTACCCAGCTCTTGGCAGATATCTTTTCAAAAATAGTTGAAAATACATAGTTTGAATCAGCCTTAGTCATCAGCCCTTATTCACGTTCCTAAAAACAAGTCTTGTATACCCTTTGGCTTAAACCTAGTAAATTCCATCCGTTTATGGTTAAAGATTAAAAGAATAAATTTGAACTCAACCTCCAGGGCACGGGTAATGAAGACTCCGTTCTTACGGCATCGTAAACAGTTTCATAATGACACTGCTATTACAGCTGCTCATCTCTTCTTAGGTACTCATGATACGCGAGCTTGATACTTTACGCTCTTACTCTGATATCTTGCTGGGTATAACCATAAGCTTAAAAGAGATGACCCAGGCGATTAGTGTTTCATTAAAAATAAAACCGACTTAATTGCCCTGATAAATATCCATAAATAACCGAACTAGGCACTAGTGCATAATAAACTATAGAGGTTGGAAATAACCGGACAGAGATTCAAATGGAATCATTCTTCCCGCAGATTGCTCCAGAAATTCCAAAGATTTGCCTTTGAAAACGCTTGCAACCAGCTCTGCCTTTGGATAATTCCATGCAAATGTTTATCATTCACGACGGAATGAAATTATTGCTTTTCTTGTGCTTTGGCCTTGCCGAGTTGTTGTTGGCAGAGAATACTTCTGCCGGCCGGGACCGAGTGTGGTTGGCATTCCAAGCATCCATTCCACACCGTACTCTAGTCGAAAACTTACTTTGAGACTCGAAACAACGACGACGCTCTGGGGCTCGATTCTTCAGATTGCTAGTGGAAAATTATGGCACTTGATGCCGACCAAATGCTTGCGGTTAAATTGTTTTGCTTCACGTTGTTAGTCCGAGCTGTGGTCCTATGATGGTATTCAGCCACAATAACTAGCGTCCTTGCGCTAAGCTAATGCAAACAAATGGGGGTTCTAGCACACAGCGACTGGAAGTTGATGCATATTTGAAACCACTGAGCCAGTGAGTGGGAGCAATCATTGCTACTAAAAGACAATTTGCTTTGCATGTTATGTGCATGTGAGATGGCATGCCGAGGCGGGAAACCTATGTACATATTATGCAAGTTATACTTATTCCAAGAATATGCGCAGCCAATTGAAAGAAATAATTGAATATAAACCAAACCAACAATATTGACAACCGGATAAGAAGACACTGCAACGTCTAATCGTAATTTATACTGTATTGTGCTTCAGAATGAAATCAGTTCTAGATGACACTCTAGGCAATTCCATTCCACTCTCGCATCCTCACTTCTTCCATAATTGTATTGAAAACTCAAACTCGTTCGTCATCGTAATACATACGAAAGCAGCAGAGATGCCTATTATTGATGATAGTCTTTCCCTCTGGAAAATTGATACTTCCATGCACAGAGGACTCCATCCCCTGCCGGGAGAAACCCAATAGCCATTTTATCGCAATAGGTGCTCGTCCCGCTTCCAGGTTCAATGAAAGACATCCATTAATATCCTAGAAAATACAGCGATAGCTTTATTGAATTGTTGGCAATGGAGGAAGAGCCATCACCAGTAAGTAAGGGGGCTATTTGAGGTTATGCTCTCTGGTCTTAAGTTGAGTGCTAGAAATCTTTGCTCCTTGTAGTCGTTTCTATGAGTGCTGTTGTCAAGATGGTCTGGGCAACCGACATGGACTACAATCATCTAACAACGGGTGGGGGCGACATGAATCGATAGTTTTCCGATTGCTGTATCATCAGTATGACTGTGCTGATTCTCTAAAAGTATTGTGGTTTTTTAAGGTAGCTGCTGTTCGAATGTGATGTATGAATCAGTAGATAGTCTTAATTACTCTAGTACTTAACAATAAAAGGAATATAACAGCATAGTAAAAGAATGTTCATCGTACAACACAATTGTAGATAATACATTGTGGGTACTATTTCTTTCAGACTTAATTAATGGAATAACGACATTTTCAACAACATCCATTCCGTAGTGCAACAAATTCCAGACTTATCCGGATACTTTATTCAATAATTCAGCTAACTGACATCACAGATATTTCATCTCACATATCATTGAATTGATCTGTTGATCTATTGATCTATTGATAATTTCGGAAACTAACAAAAATATTTCTGGATCTAAGGAATGGTCATGCTATAAGGATCTTTACCGGAGGAGTTCAGTTGTCCATATAAATAATTCAAACTACAATTTGAATACTTTCTAGGGTTACGAGCATTGATATTCCATCCCGAAAGTACATCAAATTATCCAGTAATGAAACGTTATCATTTGAATAAGTGTTCGCAATTTTATATTTTTTAGCGGAGTCACCCACTGCGAGGGCCAATTTGAAATAAGGGTTTTGCCGGCGAACCGTCGATCTGGGTCTAGTTGTCCGATTAATGCTCCTCGTACATCATTCGATGAGTATAATTCCCGTTTGATTTTGACAACAAGACAAATTAGTGATGTCAAAATCTAACCAAGCCGATATCGAGCGGTTTTATTTTGAATTTTAATTTATGATTTAAGTTTGCACCATCTTGAGTCATCTTTATGGCAAAGACGTTATTAATAATTACTCTTGTATTGAAAATTGTGACCAAAAGAACCAAAAATACATTATTTTCAAAATACCCAAAATTTTTGTTGAATATGGCGAGAACGTAAGACTTTATCTAAGGATCGTAAAATGAGAAAAACCTGAAGAGGAGGGTACCCGGAATCCTCTCACTTCCTTGGAACCTCGGGCCGCATGTATGAGGATATTTTAAGAGTCAATTGAACGGGGATTCTCTTGGCACAAAACACATTTATAGGGAGGATATGAGAGTAAAGAGCAGCGTGCTTGCTCCGTAGTAGTCGGGTACCTATCATGCGCATGCTGCTATCAAGTGGTTGAAAGAGAGGAGCATACAAGAGTTTTGCTTCGAGCATTCTGAAAGTGCATAACCCGGAGGTCATGCAGGTCAAAGTAGAGTAGATTATTATTGAGGAAATCTTCCTGTTAACCATGGGAAGCTTCGGGTCTTTATGGACTCCCTAGAGAAGCCAACGGATATCCCAGTAAAGTCAATGAAACTTTCCGAGAAGTCCTATGAACGCCGCCAAGCTCGTTTTGTTTGCATGAAATGAATCCTTTTCACATTATTTGTTCCGAAAAAAATTTCACGGGAACCGCTCTACCATCCGGGAGGGACCTTAAATGTTACAGTTCGATTTCTAGTCATGTCATGTGAAGTCATGTGAAACAGTATGCCGTATCGCATCAATTCCTACCTCCACTTGACTTGATCCAGTACTGATTCTGAAGGGAGATAAAAAAGAATCCATGTGTACTTCCAAAGGATCTGCAAAGGACATCGTTCGCTTTTCAACCAAAAATGCATTTGAATTGATGTGTCACATCCAGAGAATCCGAACACATAAAGCAACCAACGATACAGACAAAACGGTTGCTAACGGGGATTTCCTTTGCCTTCAACTTTTGATTTGAGTGATACATGAATTGAGGCATTATCTTGCTGAAAAATAGCCGAATCCTCCAAACACGGAATTAAAACTTCTTCCAGGTGCTCGCAGTAAGTGGTCGTACATATCCAGCAGATTGAAAGCTTAGCATCGTAGTAAAATGCACCCCATACCATTACCGCTTCTCCTCCAAAATTTCTCTTGGACCGGATGGCCTCTTTATCGTTTAAATCGTGCCAATAATAGCTGTAGCAATCAGGACCATCCAAGTTGATTTTTTTCTCATCTGACAAAATTATGTGATTCCATTAATTGGACTAGTGCATGTGGTTCTATGCAAATTTCAATCGATTGACTATATGCTGGGATGTAAGTTTCGGTTTTGGCTTTGTTTTGTCCATTTTATGTGTGAAGACGCATTGAGTACGCGACTAACGGTACTTTTGTGCATTGGAAGATCGTGTTTATTAATAATCTGGCGGCAAATCAAGTGATTTTGCGTTACTTAGGCCTGAATTTGTCCTTTTTGTCTGACTGTCAATTATGAATTTCCCTTGGTACATACCTTGAAACCATATGCCTTCGATTTTTTTTAGATAATTCCTAACAACCATTACCGATCTGTTGATGTTCCGGGCAATCTCACGATTAGATCGACCAGAAACTGCCAGAACCCTGATATGGCCCTTTTCGACATCTTCCAATCGTTTTGCCCTTCTCATGTTTGGAAATATCAATCAATGACATGTACTGCAAAAATAACAAAGAGGAGACTTACTTCAATGTAGATGTAGTACACACTTTTGCGAGATATGAAGCATTTTAAATAAATTGGTGTTAAACATCTACTGCGTATAAACGTTTGCAACGCACCGAAAGCAGAAAATATGTCAAAATGAAATATACTACCTACTAACAACAGTAGAAGCCGTCACAAAGAGTTTGTAAACCTGGTTGAGCATCTCACTACCACATACATAAGTAAAAATATTTCTAGCACTGGTATAAAAAGTGGACGGCTATATTTTTGAAGTGCGGCTGAACGAATGCATCGCACTGTATAACATTTCCTAGGCTTTTAAAAAGTTTCCAAACAACCTACTACGTTCCCTGAAATCAACGTCTTAAGTCATAGCTTCTACGAATTTTGATTGATTTCTAAGAAGGTCCCTGAATTTCTACAAAAACTTAGTTTAAAAAAATTGAAATAGTGTACACATTTTGCCACCCGTAATTTTTAAATGTAGAAGTGAAATTTAGTTTTGTCGATCTCGCATAATACATGAACTTATTTCTATTCATCTTGAAAACAAACATTAAAAATGAAACTACACGCACAATACACAAACTAAACACAAGGTTAATCAAACTTACAATCTAAGGTTAGTATTCTTAAAGTAAACATATATGAGTTTCATAAACTCCAGATCACGTCTAGCCAAAATATCCCGAACTGGAACATTAGGTTGTCTACCTCGAGCCCGAAGGGAATCGCACAGCTCAGATCTGACTCCACGATGGTCAGCACAAGACCAAAGGATGTGATCGGCGTCTTGGTAACCTTGTCCACATTCACAGAGATTGCTGTCTCCCAGCCCAACACGGAACAAGTGAGCGTTTAACGAATAGTGATTGGACATGAGGCGAGATATCAGACGAATAAAGTCTCGACCCACATCCAACCCCTTGAACCAAGGACTCTTTGACACCTTAGGGATGATCGAGAATAGCCATCGTCCCAAACTCCCTTCACTCCATTTATTTTGCCAGCTGGCGAGCGACTGTTGACGATAAATGAAGAAAAATTCATCGTAGGCGATTTGTCGATCGTAAATATCGCCTTGCATAGCGCCCACCTTAGCAAGTGAGTCCGCCTTCTCATTGCCCGGAATCGAGCAATGAGATGGGACCCATGCAAAGGTGATGACAAAAGATCTTAAAGATAAAGCACTCAGAAGCTCTCGTATTTTCATGAGAAAATAAGAGGAGTGCTTTACCGGCCTCATGGAGCGAATAGCCTCGACAGAACTGAGACTATCCGTAAAAATAAAATAGTGATCTGGTGGAAGTGAGGCGATCGTTTCTAGCGTATAGTGTATTGCCGCCAGTTCAGCAACATATACGGAACAGGGAGCTTGAAGCATTCGAGAGGCGCTATGAAATTCGTTATAAATACCAAAACCAGCGGACGCCTCTATTAGTGATCCATCTGTGAAGAACGATCTTGCGGAATCAACTTGGCCAAACTTCGCAGCATAAATTGACGGAACAATCATGGAACGATGATGTTCTGGGATTCCACGAATCTCCCGCGTCATAGATAAATCAAAACTAACTGAATTGCCGAAGTCGAAGAAGCATACACGATGGGGATTATGCTGTGAAGGGATGACATCCTGAGTTATGTACACGTAGTACAATGACATAAAACGAGTTTGAGGGTTTAGCTCAAGAAGCTTCTCAAAGTTTTCGATTACCAGTGGGTTCATTACTTCACAACGGGTGAGGAGCCTGAGGGACAATTCCGAAAACCGATCCGATAGTGGCAACATGCCCGCCGACACTTCGAGACTCATCGTATGAGTCGAGTGCATGCATCCTAACGCGATACGAAGACAACGATACTGGATACGTTCCAGTTTGATGATGTGAGTTTTAGCCGCCGATTGGAAGCAAAAACTACCGTACTCTAAAACCGATAAAATCGTTGTCCGGTACAACGTTAGAAGATCTTGCGGATGAGCTCCCCACCACGTTCCGGTAATTGTTCGGAGAAAATTGATCCTTTGTTGGCATTTTCGTCTCAGATACTCAATGTGGGATCTCCAGGTGCATTTGGAATCGAACCAGACCCCAAGATATTTGAAAGACATGGAATGTTGTGCTGGGCTATGCTTCCTAGAAAAAACGACCAACTCAGTTTTCTCCGTGGAGAATTTGATACCTAGCTGGATAGCCCAAGTAGACAAATTGTCTAAGGTATCCTGTAAGGGTCCTTGCAGGTTGACCCCTTTGGGCCCTGTCGTAGACACTACGCCATCATCTGCAAGTTGTCTCAGCGTGCAGTTGTCACTTAGACAATTGTACATTTTTCTGACATAGAAATTGTACAAAAGGGGGCTTAAACATGAGCCCTGGGGGAGACCCATGTAACTAAATCGAGAAGCTGTAGAGTTCCCATGAGAAAAGCTCATATGTTTCTCTGACAGCAAATTGTACAAAAAGTTATTAATTAATGGGGAAAGGCCACAAGCGTGGAGTTTGTCTGAAAGGACTTCAACCGATACTGAATCAAAAGCCCCCTTAATATCCAAGAACACAGAAGCCATTTGCTCTTTTTTAGCAAAAGCCAACTGGATTTCTGTGGAAAGCAACGCGAGACAGTCGTTCGTTCCCTTACCCCTACGGAAACCAAATTGAGTATCTGAAAGTAGGTGGTTCGTCTCAACCCATTTGTCGAGGCGAAAAAGGATCATTTTCTCCAACAATTTTCGAATGCACGATAACATCGCGATGGGACGATACGAGTTATGATTTGACGCGGGTTTTCCAGGCTTTTTAATGGCTATAACTCTCACTCGTCTCCAATCATCTGGAACAATATTGAACTCCAGGAACTGACAAAACAAGTTCAACATGCGCCTCTTAGCGACGTCTGGGAGGTTCTTCAACAAGTCGAACTTGATCCTATCAGCCCCCGGAGCCGAATTGCGACACGAAAGGAGCGTGAGTGAGAGCTCCAGCATTGAAAAAGGCTGGCTGATCTCGTCTACCGAATTCGTCGTTTCGCGAGGAATCATCTGTGCCGGCACGGAATCAGGACATACTTTTCGCGCGAACTTGAGAATCCAGCGATCCGAGTACTCCTCGCTCTCGTTGTTTGAAGACCGGTTACGCATCCTTCGCGCCGTGTTCCAAAGCGTATTCATCGACGTTTCGCGCGATAAACCGTCCACGAATTGCCGCCAGTATCCGCGTTTCTTGGCTTTGATGAGGCTCTTGAGTTCGCGTTCAAGAGTCGAGTACGCTTCGTAATACTCGGGTGTTCCGCGTTTCCGGAAAAGCTTAAACGCGTCGGACTTTTTACGATAAACCTCAGTGCATTGCTGGTCCCACCAAGGGGTAGGAGGTTTCCTACGAAAAGACGTTCCTGGAACCGGCCGAGTTTGAGCTCGAAGCGCGCTGTCCAAGATCAGATTGGAGAGGAAGTTATATTCCTTCAACGGTGGAAGCTCTTCTACCGACGACACGGCTTCATCTATCGCGGTCTTGAACGTTGTCCAATCGATATTACGGGTGAGGTCGTACGCGACGTTAACGGATTCCGACGAATTGAACCCACTGGCAATCGAAATGTTGATCGGCAAGTGATCACTACCATGGGGATCCTGGATCACATTCCACGTGCAATCCAACGATAATGAATTAGAGCAAAGTGTGAGGTCTAATCTACTTCCATTTGAAGATGGACCAGCCAGACGTTTTACTTCTCCATTGTTAAGAATTGTCATATTGAAGTTATCACAGAGGTCATATATCAAAGTAGAACGGTTGTCATCATACAGTTCCCCCCAGCCTGTACCGTGGTAATTAAAATCTCCCATAATCAACCGTGGAGTAGGAAGAACTGAACAGATATCTGAAAGTTGTTTTTGACTAATCGAAACTCGGGGAGGAATATACACAGAAGCAATACAAAGGCTCTTGCCTTTAACAAAAGCCTGACATGCGACAACTTCAATACCTGGAAATTGTGGAAGATTCACTCTATAGAAGGAATGGCACTTTTTGATCCCCAAAAGTACTCCTCCTCCACGCGAATCCTCACGATCCAGTCGAATAATGTTAAAATCATGAAAAGGAAGATCGATATCTGAAGAGAGCCAAGTTTCACACAGAGCAAATGCATCACAATCATTATTGTGAACCAAAAACTTAAACGATTCTATCTTAGGAATAAGACTTCGACAATTCCACTGTAGAACAGTGATCAAATCCCCGACCTCGTTTGGAAAATTATCCAACGAAGGAGATGATTGCTGCAAGGAGGGGCCACTTCAATGTCAACTGCTTCAAGAGGGTTTTCACAGTAGGAAGCATTGCCAGAACAATGCTTTTCAGAGGATCAGAAATTTCGAGGTAATTGAGGATACTGTCCACAATGTTATCAAATGAGAACAACCCAGATGAAGAAGGGGCTTGTGTTCTGAAAATTGGGGCATCGGGGGTTTTGGATGTCCCCGGAAGAGGTGGAAAATCCTGGGTATAATCAGTTCTGCGGAATCCCGGAGGAGTAGAAGTCTCCTTTTTTCCACCACTCCTTGTTTTGGGCAAGCTGATTTGGGGTTCTTGATCTGCAACTTTCCGCGAACGGATGCGTTTTCGTTTCCGGGCAGAACCTTCCGGAAAACTGAAAGAAACTCCCTCCTCAGCCAAGTCAGAGCCAGACTCGTCATCTGACAAAAGAGCGAGGGGATTTGTTTCGTTGGTCGATGGCTTGGCTGTCTTAAGCATTTCTGCAAAAGACCGCCTGGAACGTTCTTTAAGAGAGCGCTCTAGTTTCTCCCCGCGTTGTTTGTACACCAGACACGAGGAGAGACCATGAGGAGGAGATCCTTTGCAGTACACGCATTTTGGTGCCGTGACTGTGCAGGCGCCATCCTCGTGCTTCTCCCCGCATTTGGAACAGCGTGCCTTGCTGCCACAGTGAGAGGCCGTATGTCCCAACTGTTTGGGAGTTTTGGCAGATCATGACCCGAGGAACAAACAAGCGCACAGGTAGCCGAAGTTTTCCCAACTCGATGTACTGAGGAAGGGCTGAACCAGAAAAGGTCACGCGAAACGAGTCTGTGGGGGTAAAA
Source organism: Ochlerotatus camptorhynchus (assembly GCF_037179485.1). Taxonomy (NCBI): domain Eukaryota; kingdom Metazoa; phylum Arthropoda; class Insecta; order Diptera; family Culicidae; genus Ochlerotatus; species Ochlerotatus camptorhynchus. The sequence goes on from NW_027041053.1 coordinate 260,652, forward strand.
CTCTTTTTACCCTCGCTGACAGATACTGAGCCCAGTTTTTGGACATCCAGTATCTTCACCGGGGGTAGCAAGGGGTTCTTGAAACGGCCAACCGCCTGCTTCTCCAAGATCTCGGGGGTCAGACTCGCTTCGGTGACCACACCTTCAATCTCCACATCACGAGCTGGTATGTAAACCCTGTACTCAATCGTAAAGAGCTGGGAGGCAGCAATCTCGTTAGCCTGCTTCAGGTTAGAAACGACAACACGAAGTTTATTATGCCTAACCTTCGTGATTTCGGTTACGGCCGAGTATCGCTTCGTCAGATCAGTGGTAATTTGCATCAAGTTCAAAGGTTTGTTTTTGGGCTGAAAGTAGACAACGCATGGCCCAGTCGAGTCATCTGGATAGGCTCGCGATCGGGGGCTTTTCTGAGACGAACCATGAATGACAGGACGTTTTCGTCTTTTCTTGCCATCGAGTGGCAAACTGGTGTGACATGTGCGTAAAAATGTCCATATCGTCTTCTGACAAGACGTCCATTTTGCCGTACTAGTGGGAGCGCTAAACGCTCTACCACTGAAACGATGCTTAAAACCACACAGACACAATAAACAGAAAAAAACTACAAACACAGAAACACAAAAATTTAACTGATGGGCGAGAGAAAGAAACAGAAAAAAAACTTATACTACTACCACCGAGTGATTACACAGCAGCAGCGGAGCGACGCGCAGCGTGGGTGACCTTCGATGCGCGTGTGCGGGCGATCTTTGTAGTGGTGTTCTTGTATGAGGCTCGGCACTCAGCTGGACACACGATGATGGATGACCGGTATAAATGCGGAGGCAGATGCTGACACTCGATGACGATGATCTGTGTGCAGGTATGCGTGATCACGCACCGATGAAGCGCAAATTGGTTTGCGAATATCCAATTGCAAGTGAACAATTTTCTTTCCGATGACGCCGAAAACCACACTTTCTTCTCAGAAAACTCACTTTCAGATAATTGTTTAGCCGGGTACTATGCCAGTAATCACTAAGCGAGAAAAAACTGATAATTTAAACCAACCGAATACCGAGAAAACTTCCGAAATACCGGAGCGCGAAACAAGTCGACTGTACTTCTTGCTAGGTCGCAGTGGGATGAAACGGTTTTGGTGTATAGATAGGTAATTCACCTATACGCCTCCACGGGATGATAGAGAATATCCTTCCAGCCACATGATCATACAATTGCTGCCATATGAGCCGTCCTACAGAACGATACTCCAATGAGTGTGGAGAAGAGCCCGCCCTTTATCCACGAGATGTTAACAACAGGGAGTTGACAATTTTACTCTCCCATCCAAATCGCTTCATTTGGGTGCTCTGGTGGTCCCTCCTCATCCCATCATTTATTGGTTCATATAATAATATAATGTTTTATATGCTTATGCTATAATTTTGTGAAAGTATAAACGGTGACTTACCTTTGATGATGAAGTAACTAACCTAACTGATAACCATCCTCCTTCTTGTCTTTTATTGGCCTATTTGTAGGTGGTTAGCCTAAAGTCTCCTATCCCCTGATGGGACTGCCATCTTAGTTGTAGTGTATTTCGGGGAACAGTATTTATTATTCAACCGCTGGATGCTAGTCAGACGCTTTTTGAGCCGCACCTCCGTGGTGGACAGACGCTCGGAGGCGAAGCATTTCCTCTACCGCCGTGCTAGGGTTAACGCGCCAGTGTTCGCTTCGCACCTCCTCACTTTGCTATTGCCGACAACGTTGCCCAGGCTACGCCACCCAACTGTGTCCATGTTTCAGCTGGTAGTGGTTTGTAATCATATGACTCGTGGAGGCGACCGGAGGCAGGACCGGAGCAAGGAATCACTCTCCTTCCAGGTTGTCAACTCACCATTTTGTAGTCCTGGTTGCGATCGCCGGTAGTGCCCTAAAAGTCATAATAAAAGCCCTGCCCAACTAAAAGAGCCTTGTACTTCGCAGTTTCCCTTGTAGCATTCCATTTCACCTTGTAAACCCACATACATCCTACTGGTTTCTGTCCATCAGGAGGCACGCTATGACCGAAGTTCGAATTAATCAATTGTTATGTAGGGAAAATGGATGTAATGTCGGCTTAGATGCCCCTAATTTGGGCTCATACATAAATTCAGCAATCAACTAAATTTTCAATAGCGACCAAAAATATCCATTAGTAACGGGTGTTCAATAAAAAATGAGAATTTTTTCAGTCATATAGCTAGGAAAAAAAAATTTTGTCAACGAATTCAGTATTTTTTATTAAAAACATAATGTTTATTCTTAAAAAAAACGTCAATGAATATTGGAGAACGGGCCCTGGTCGGCCGTACGACGCAACTTAGTCGCGATGCTCTCACAAGAGCGCTGGACGGCACTGAAATCATTCTCATTTTTTATTGAACACCCGTTACCATCCCAATGATGCGTTCATCTAGATAAAATTGATAAATAGCTGATTTTTAGCGATGGGCCCAATCTTAGTTCCATATGCCAACATTAGAGCCAGTTCCCCTATATATATAAATGATTTTTTTTTCTGTCTGTCTGATCCCTATAGACTCGGAAACTACTGAACCGATCGGCGTGAAAATTTGTATGCAGGAATTTTTAGGGACGAGAAAGGTTCTTATGATGGTTCGAGACTCCCATACAAATGAAACAGAAAAATATAGAATGCTTTTTTGAATCGGCACATAAACTCAAACATTTCAACCAAGCGCGAGTGACTAGTTCTCCATTGACCCTACTCACATGCAAAAAATCAGACCGACTGGTTGAAACCCCGCCGAGAAAAAGCGGTGGGTCCAACTCAGTGGGTAACGCGTTATTCGGGGGATAGCTGTAATTGGAAACATTCGTTATGCCTGTCATCTAGCGCAATGCTTATAGGGTTTAGTGCTAATTTTTGGTCTATTAAGCGCATTCCGCACTTTATCCCTCTTTTTCAAACGGACTATTTTTTTTTCAAAATTTAATATTTCTACTAAGGGTTGCTAAGACATGTATCCACCATACGTACTACTAGATTTGATGAAGAGTAACAAATTGTTGAGATATTGTTGAAAATGTAACACCCCTTCTTGACAGTAAACTCGGCCTACGGGTACGAAATTTGGCCTCACGCATTGAAATTCAATGGAGCTGCACTTCGGCCTATCGAATCGAGAAAAAAGTTGATACTATCGGAGAGGTTCTTTAGTTTTCGAGAATAATGAGTATAAACATTCATATCACCTGTTCTTACTGACTGCGTTTGGTAGCTTTTGAACTAAAATACCGTACCATACGTTTAATTGTTTCGTTTATGGGGTTATCATAGATTTGATGTTTTCTGCTCGATAGGCTGTTTATTGAATACTAACTAAGAAACATAAATATTACAATTAATGACATTCATGCTAATTACAATGTTGAGGTATTCATTGAAAAATAATGATCATTTGAATTTAAAGTAATAAACATGAAATGAACATGATTGCCACAGAACCAAAAGCGAGCTGCTAGATTAAGCCACATACGGAGGAGGATTATTTCTTTTGTCTATCATTGAACAACCTTACAGGCAGTTTAGTACACGTAGCGTACCTATTGTTCACGCATGCAGGAAATTGTTCCTTCTTGCTACAGTTACATGGCCAGAAACGAAACGATGCGGTTTCGACGATGATGACGAGTTACAGAGCGCAACGGATGCAGCAAAGTACATAGCAATAACCGTTTCTTATGCTGCCGCCACCGTTCCGATGCTTAGTTGAGTGCAACAGCTATGGAAATTTGCCACAATGGATTCGATCGCAGCCAAAGTTTGTTTGTTTGTTTTAGTTTTCTTTCTCGATGAAACCAACAATTTTGTCATGCTTACCAACATGTTGCCATTTGGCAATAGTCAAATTCAAATCTTGGAAGTGAATTTGCCAACGTTGCTTGCATATTTTGAAGCGAGTGTTGAAATTTGACGTGATTTTGTTCTTCTACCGATAACAAAGGCTTCTCGAAACCGCCTTAAGGAAAATTACAAATAGAAAGATCAATTATAAAGGTTGCTTGTAAGGCGAAGCTACAGGTATTGCTAAGTGCTGCACTTCCAAGAACGGAAGGCAGAAAATAACTTTAGGCTATTGAGTATTACTTTCCACCTTGTCCGACAGATGTTGCCCCAACAGTCAGTGGTGGATTTTTTTCCCTTGATTTGTTTTCCGTCGAATATTTTTTTCCGTACTGATGCCAGGGAGGCAGCTCGCACACCTGGACCCTACCTCATGGACTTGGGGCCAACGGCTTTACTTCCCTGAGCAGTCACACTTACCCCCACACTTACAGCGCCTTTACCAGTCATTGGTGGATAAACCAGTTTTGTTGTATAGAGGTTTTCTGAAAATCGGCCATTTCTATACAAATATTACTCTTTTCAATGAATAAATCTTAACATTTTTTTACTTGTAGTGATATTATGTAGAAATAATATAACGGACAAAATTCCCCTTTATCGATATATTAAATTAAAGGCGGAATTTTCCATACATTCTGAAGAATCGAAGGCGGCTCGCTTTCTGGTAGTGAGTGCTGTCAGAAGCAGTATGAAACATCTAATTGACAACTGAGTCCTGATTTCCAGAATAGTAATCGAGAAATACTAAAGGTAGAACGAAACTAATATAGCAGTGTTGTTATTTAGTTGAGATTGCCATTTGCAATGCATATTGAATCGCAAAGGCATTAAAAGAGTTGCGAATTGCTAACGCTTATGCATTTTTTAATACCATTAGAAATATCAGCGACGTTCTTGTATTGCAAAACCATGTTTTACATAACACCACCGATGAAATATTATTGAGTTTCAAAATTCATGAAGGTGGAATTTGTTCTTGTTTATTTATGTGTGCTAAAAATTAATCTCAGAGCTGACCATTTTGAACATAAATCCAATATAGGCTTATCAAATTTTACTCAAAACAATAAATATAAAGAACATCTGCTCATCACAGCGATAATCCATCCTGACATTCTTGGCTCAAGTATGCCATGTAAAGCCTTAAAGATGATAAATTTAACCACTGTAATAAGATATACCTGGAAGTACCAAATCATGCCTCAGCACAGCTGATGCCCATATTTAATGGGTGGTGATTTTTCACCTGTTCCTCTGGACTTTGACTCATTCGTTTCACCTAGCTAGGAAGATAGATTAATGGCAGTAAAACATGCCGAGAAATCAGGTGACACTTTGTGGGTGGAAAAGGCATTCATCATAAAATAAATATACACCGTAGTCTGAATGTCAACAATACAAGTGAACAGAATTTGAGTTCAGAGGCTATCCAGTTAATGGCTTTGGTTTCATTGTTGTTTTAGGTAAACGTGACATCGTTCAGGAAAGGAGAAAAGGGCTTTCATCTCCATTGCAAAGCGAATCTGATTGAAAGATGGAAAGGCAAAGCTTGTCTTGTGTGAGGAGAGGAATGGGTTCTTCGGCAGGACATTCTGAGAAAGGACATCAATTAGCCAAAGAGCCGAGCAGACGTAGATGGAACCGGTAGACTAATGGATGGATAAATAAATCCTTGTGTGCTTCTATTGGCCCTACTCTCCTACTAGCGATACAAATTTTCCTCATCTGGAATCAATTAGGTGGTAAAATCAATATATTAATAATATATAGGAGCTCCCTTGTTAATATATAGGAGCTCCCTTGATAAATCAGAGTAATTTTGCAAATCATGTTTTCATTATAATACCATTTATGTTTAGTAGGGGAAAATGAGTAGGTCAGACAGCCAGTTCTATAAGAAATACTTAAGATTCTCACAAATATTTGGTGAAATGGGGGGTACAATCGTCATGACGGGTAAAACGTGATCCCCTTTCCATTATCTTAGCTGCTACTTGATAAAGTGGTGAAAAAATCATTGAATTTTAAACGTGCTAAGTGCAGTGCTTTCCATTTCATTCGATTGAAAATGAACCAAAGCAACCATTCAATCAATTCTATGAAAACGAATTCTGTCATGCCCATCATTTGAAGAGCCATTTTCTCAATCAAACCTCATCGTCACTGTCAATTGAGTCACTCACTATCATTTGATATACGACAGTGATTGGTCGATATGTTGGGTTCAGGTGTGAGAGTTGCTTCTTTGACGATTGGTACTCTGTACGGAAAGCAAGATCGACGAAAACAAATCAAGGAAAAAAATGAATAAGCAAACTGATATCACCCATTCGAAGGAGTCCGTTTGATAACGGATAACTGTTTTTCTCATTTTCATCAAACATGTTCAATTGATTTTAATCATTTACAGCACTGAATGTGTGACTGAAACCAAAAAGTGTTGAATTGAAAGTCACTTGAGGTTTATTAAAATGTATATCATTTGTTATATAAAACTACTGTGAGCAACTTTCGTTTGAGGAGCGGATTGATCGAACGAGAAGGCAAAAAAACAAACCGAACGGAACGGAAAACGGTGTCTATTCCCGGTTAGGGAAAGATAGTTTGATCCTGGTTTTTCTTTCTTAGCTGTGTCTCAAATCGTTTGTTCCCAGCAGGGCATGTAGTGATCGTATGTGAAAACTTTGGATTTATATCGACAATTGATTGATTCTTCATTGTTAAAATTTTCACAAATAGCCTGTTAGATGTCACACGACACTTGTGTGACATCCGAAATGTTGTAGAGATTACCCTTAATCAATATACTAGAGTGAGATGCCTGGAACGGCGGCGTTACAATGTTCTACGTAAGTAATTTTGAAAGTGGATGGTGTCCATATGTTTTGCTTGGGTTAATTTATGCCGAAGAAGCAATTTGAAACTGTGCAGTTGAACTACAGTAGCATCGCGCTGGCTTTAACTCGCCAACGCTCCCCTCAGGTACATTGACCACCCGGTCTGCTTACGCACGTCTAGCACAGCTACCGGACGCTCGTATATCCTGGTCGATGTCCTCACTGTTGCCGACCTGTGTTTACCGTCTCGTCCAGGCTCGATGCAGATGATCCTGCCTTTCAGCCAGCAGTTCCGCGGCATCTCCGGTTCTGCTATCATCACTATATTTTCCACTTCGATCGGGTTCATGTGGACGAACCACTTGCTACGTCAAGTTATCTCGGGAAAGGTAGTCGCTTACCCAACGCTTGGCTTGAACTTGGAGCGCACGTGGTTTGCTCGGCCGAGAAATGAAGTTTCGTATCGCCATGACGCACGAAACGGTGTTAGAAGTCGATATCAGCGTGGGTGAACGGCGTTCGAAATCAGCAAGTCGTGCTGCAAGCAAGTCAGCCATAATTAGCGCGCGCGGAATTACTCGGTCGGTCTTAAAGCATTGGCAGTCACTTCGACCTTTAGTGTATACCATCCGAAGTTTCAGTATGAGCACGTTCATCACGGTCTCCTGATTCTGATGGTGGTAGTGTGCAAAGATTAACTTGGTGGTGTGGTGGTCACGGGAAAGTATTATTAGATGCTTGGCATATTCGGTTGCGTAATAACGAGCAGCGATACGTTCACACATCCTTAGTATATCGCTCTGGTCAATCCATGGTGTTTTCTGGTGCAGCGGACTTGACTTGGTAATCGGAGTTGAAAGTTGGCCCATACTCTGCTGCGGCTTCTGAAGAATTGCTATTTCATCTGGGTCGGCTTCCTGTTGAGCTTGACGAAGTGTGCCAACACGCTAGGGCAAAGTTCTAGATCGGCGACGTTTACTGCAGTTGATTCACAGGTTGTGCAGAATCTTATGGCCGGGGTTAAGGCCAAGGTGCGGGCATTTGCGTATGGACTGTAAATAAAATACGAGTAAAATGGTAAAATGAGGTTTAATAGTTATTTCTCAATCCCTGAAAATTTGATGGCAATCGGATGAAAACTCGAATTTTGCGAATCAATTTTGTGTGTGGCAATTTCATCGTGGACACCCTTTAGATGAACGTGGTCAATCTGAATCCAGGTGCTGCAGAAACTCGGGCCGCTGATCCATCTCGCCTCTGAGAACCAGTCAGAAGTCCTTTCCATTTCGTCCATTCATCCGCTGCATTTAAATCCGTTGGGACGTATCTCCATTCTTTCATTTCCGTGGTGTCCAGGATTTCGCTAACCCGGAATGCGTCGAACTGCGAGTAGCGCCGGTGGGCAGAGTTGATCCAGCACATTACGAATCCAACCAGTAGTAGTGACGTGAGATTCGGATCGATAATGCTTCCGAACCATATTGAGTTAGTCTGGCACCTACCAATGCTGCTTGAAGTTCCAGTCTAGGTGTTGACAGACATTTCAACTGCATTCTACGAAGTCATCTTGGGAGAAGCGCAGGTAGCACACAGCAGCAAATCCGTTGTCACCAGCGTTGACAAACGTATAAAGCTGGATATATTCATAAACTGGAGTAGCTCGTGTGCGATAACAGCGAGAATTACTGATTTTTAAACCTTCGGGAGCACTTGCAGCCAAGTTTGCCACTTATCAAATGGAGCATCATCGATGTCGTCATCCCAGTTAATTTCGGAGAGGCATCCCAAGTAACATTGCAAGTTTTATTGTGGTTTTAAAGCATTCTACAAGTCTAAATCATGGTCTTCAGAACCCTTATAAAACCCTAATTGTTACTTGGGATACGTCTTGATGCATAACTTTCAAGTACATGAGGAAGTGCACGATCAATCTAAGTGGATCTAACATGGACATGAGAACGACTAACATCTCCCTCTTCGTTAGATGTCGTTGACCTTCCAGCAGCGCTTGACCGTAGTGAGTCCATCCAACCATGTAGGTGAAGGTATCCGAGTCAGTGCACCACCACATTCCGAGCACTTTCTCCGTGGCTAGTTCCGGCGATAGATCAACGTTCTTCTCCTCCGTATGTTCTTCTTGTAGAGCCTTCACGACTCGTTTGGTGTTGCTAATCCAGTTGCGGATCTCGAATCCACCTTCTTCACTTGTTAAGCAAGTCGAATCGCTTCATCTTCGGTCTCAACGCTAACCAGCAAATCGTCGACGTAACGGCGTCTCTGGATCACTTCAATTGCTGCTGGATTTTCTGCCTTGAAGTGCTTTGCGTTTAGGTTTTTGACATGCTGGGGACTGCTAGAGGATCAACAGGCTAGGAACGTCATCACCTGCAAGCAGGGCTGAAAAAAATCACTAAAAATTCATCAAAGTTCACTATGGATGAAGCATTCATTTCATAGTGAATGCTGGTGTTTTTTTTATTCCTGTCTGCAAGACGTAGACAACAATGTTACCGTCGTCGCCGAACCAGAAGAATCGTTTGCAATACTGATCTTCCAAACGCATGAGGACTTGCAGGAATATCTCGCGCACATCTTCAGTGAGCCCTATTCGCCCTTTCCGGAACTGAATCAGGATAGTGTACAGTACGCAGAGCTGATTGGAGCCTTTCAATAGAGCGGAATTCAATGATACTCCATGAGCGAAGGTAGCAGCGTCCCATACTATTCGGATCTTACCTGGCTTATTGATGTTAGTAACGGGAAATGTAGACAAATACTAGGCTTGCTGGAATAGCTCCTTCAAATCTTCATCGGTGAGCCTTCTAGCGTATCCTTTCGTGACGAAGTCACCGATTTTCTGGTTAAGCGCTTACGTGAGCTTAGGGTCCTTATCCATTCGCTTCAGGAGACATTGGGCCAACGTAGTGCCATTGGGTGGTCATACATGTCAGATGTGCCGAGGAAAAGTCACGGACGACCTGGTGAGATGAGACGATTGCCTGAAATGACATCACTTTCAGTCAGGTAGGAGGTTGAGAATTATCCCTGGAGCTCACAGCATTATTGTGAACTGTTAGATAGATATTAACAAAAAAATTGGTTTTTCCATAGTAATTTCCATATAAACTTCAAATGGTTTGTATCAATTCAATTTCATTTTTCCTCTGTTCGGGACATAAAACTACTGCGACCAGTACTTTGATCTATTGTAGTCTTACTAAATGAGTTCCAATTTTGGGTTTTGAGAACAGTTTTGAGAACAGTGGAGCGAAAATTTTAAATTTTGGATCAGTCTATTGACCGTGCATCAGGACTCTAGTCTCAACCACTTCAAACTAGAGCACAACGAATAGAAGATTAGCAATCACATAGATGAATACTAACTAACACATTTTTTTTTCAAGATTATCCTCGGTGGAGCACCCCGAGTCTTGTCACTATTAACAAGGCACAAAAAGTAACAAGGACTATGATGTGTTCCAAGCGGCGCCGGTGGTGTAGTGGTAAGCGTGACTGCCTCTCACTCAAAAGGACCTGGGTTTAATCCCAGTCGGCGCCATTGGAATTTTCATAAAATCACTGATCACGGGAAGTAAAGCCGTTGGTCCCCGGTCGTTAGGTAGACTCCAGGTGTGTGAGCTGTCTCCCTAGCATCGGTAACATCCCAAGTAACATTTTTAGTTTTATTGTAGTCTATTAAGGGTTTTTAAAATCAATTTAATAAAACTGTCAACCTCTTGATAACCGCTGTAAGATAGTCTTCCAGCCATGGACCACTTTCAATAAGGTTTGTAAAGAATAACAATAAAGAGTTTTAAAACCTGCGGAAACAATCTCCATACTCTACTAGAGGTTGTCATAATCTCTTTAAGAGTAACATTAAATTCATGCAGTTTTTACGTACTCTGCTAAAAATCAGCTTTAAATCCAATCTTGTTTTTTATTGCTTGACAACTGCCAAAAATTAGCTAGTTAGCTAAAGTATTAGTATTTAGTTAGCAGATGTTCTGTTCTACAAAAACTATAACAGCAATGAGCCAGATTTCAATGAATATACATGGTCGAGGCATTAACGTGATATTAAACGTTAATGCCTCGACAATGTAGATTCATTGCAATCTGGCTAAAAACAAATATTTTTAAATAATGTTCTCTAAGTCAGAGAGACTAACCCTCAACTGAGTTGTCAATCTACTCTTACCAGAGGAGTAGAAGAATAGGACAAGACGTCCGATAGCTTGTTCTATAAAAATTTGACCAGTACTGTTTAGAGGCATAGGTTGGGGAATGTTTAATCTTCATCGTCGTCAGGACAGCATTGCGAAGGCAGCTCCAGCTCATGCATAAGAAGTGCAGATGGATTAAAACGGTGGGGTGGAAGATTCTCTGGAGCTGCCTTCGTGACATCCATAGAAAACACACAGAAGAACTTGTTTCTTGGCTGGAGCTACTTGCGGAAGGTTCCGGCTGAAGCACTTTATTTTGTAAAAGTGAGATCATGTTTACAATTTTGTTGACATTCTTCTGTACATTTCACTTGAAAGTACCAGAAACATTGATTTATTTTCATAAATCCATGGTGGAAAAAGTGTTTAGTTGCGCCGGTTGTTTACAATTTTGACAAGTGGAAATTGAGTACTTATCATCGTTTTACAACGGTTGTTTCATAGCCAACTAGTTTTATTTCGGTTGCTTATAAATCAACATTTGGATTGATTGTTGGGTTCAATGAGCGCAATTCAAATTGGCTTTATCGGACACTTAAAAGCAACCATAAAAGTTCATATATCTTAATAGCATTAGCATCAGTTGGTTTTATAACATGATTTATTAAAGTATTGTAGATAGCTTATTGAAATTTAAAATAACTTACTTTTTATGACAACGTGTATGACTGTTTTAAAACTATTGAAAAGTTGTGTTGCTGCAATAAAACCTTTTTAAAATTCAAATAAATCCAAGTTGCTCTAGATTTGTTATTTGGGATTGGTACTTAGTGCGGAAAACAAGGTCGAAGGAAAACAAATCAAGAATAGTTCCTTTGATTACTGAAAAATTCCCTAGTTTGAAAATGTCAGGATTAGAGTTGGATGGTAGATCTTATATCAGTAATGCACCGTAACGTGTAACATTTGTTGATACATTTGAGTTTATTTAGCCTGAAGGGCACTTAATTTTTGATTAATGGTGTTTTAATTTAAGTTTTCGTTTTGCAACTAATTCACAGTAATCCCTTTTGGAGCATATTTGGCAAATATACCTGACATCCTCAAGACGGACGAAAAAAGGCAGCTATTGCTTTACGGAATCTGCGTTCAGTGGGTATTGATTCTTTGAGTTAGGATAAACGCAGTAAGTAGAAATTAGACATTTTTGACATTTAAATGATCTTTATTTCTTGTATTTATCCAGCAGTTCGCACCTAAGGAAACAACCTTTGTCTGGGTTCCCGGACACTGTGGGATCAGAGGTAATGAGGAAGCCGACCACCTGGCGGCATCCGGAAGACAGTCCAACTTTTACACCAGAAAGGTTCCGGCCCAGGACATAAAGCGGTGGATCACAATCACTATATGGAACTGCTGGCCTAACGAATGGATGCGATCTCGAGACTTATTTATCCGGAAGGTAAAAGGGGATACCAGGAAATGGGAGGATCTACCTGAACACCGACTTCAAGTCATTCTATCTCGGTTGAGAACCGCACATACCAAAGTCTCCCACAACATGGGAGGCGGAGGCGGATTCAGACGGCAGTGCGAGTGCGAGACATGCAATGTTCCTTACAGTGGAGCATTTCTTATGCGAATGCCCCCAGTACCACGGACCCCGTTCCCTTTACGGAATCTCAGGTAGGATCAGGGATACCATGAGGGATGACCCATCCAGCATCGCTGCACTATTCTGCTTCCTTCAGGAAGCAGGTCTGATTAATCAAATTTAAACACCCAAGAACGACAACGGACAATGATTCGGACTCAAAACTATACCTCGGTAACAAATACTGACTCGGACACGGATGAACGAAGATATTGAACCAAGCAAAGCACGTACAAGGACACGGAAATGGACGAATGACGGCACTAAAATTAAACACTGCGACTACAAAGGAACAGGACACGGAACTTGACCACTTGACCACGATAATCCAAAAGGACAGTAACATCGGTAGCATTAAAGGAAAATTCCCAACTCTGAAATATTAAAACTCTGTTATTATGGAGACTCCCTTCTGGAGCTCCCACCCATCTTCTAACTCCGTATCCTCGAGGTTCTCCTCTGGAACCTCACCTCCCCTTCCTATTAGCTCTGTAATTAGGGGGACTCCCGTCTGAAGTCCCCACCCCTCGTCTTTAAGAGATGAACCAGCCCCAAGGCTGAAAATCTCTCTAATAAAGCAAAAAAAAAAAAAATCTTGTATTTGTTTGGTTTACATGTATGAATTATCAAGTGACACAGATGCGTCTTTTCAACTTAAGTACATTTGAAATTTTAATTATTATTTACAGTTCCTAGTCCTATCAGGCCTGTTATTAGAGTATGACCACCTTGGTGGGATTGGTTTGATTTGAATTTGAAAAAGGAGACTACTTATAACTACTTTTTACAACTACAATTAACCTGTAACTACTATATACACCTAACGTACTACATAAAAATTACTTATGAAAGCATGTTCTGATGTATTGCATTTCTGCATAAACCTAGTCTTAATGACATCAATTTTGAAATATAATTTTGGAATGTGGTGGAGGTCTGAAATTCTTGTGTCAAAGGTACGATCAAGGATCATCCTAAGCACTCTGTTCTGAGCAACCTGGATTTTGTTCCTGTGAGTCTGAGCACATGATTCCCACACCGGAGCTGCGTGATTTGTTTGTAGGCAGCCAGTTTGTTCACCCTTGAGAGGCGGGATCTACGGCAAATCAGCGGATACAGACACCTAACCAAGGCGGAACACTTGATTACGGTTTTCTTCACATGCGAGCGGAATAGGAGCTTTTCGTCAAACAACATCCCGAGATAGGTTACTTCGGCGGACCACTCAACCCTTGTGCCATCCATGATTACAGTACAAGAGGGAGCCGGTTTTAGTTTGGGTGATTGCCGATGGAGGAACATGATTGTTTGTGTTTTGGAAGCATTGATTTTGATTTTCCACGTGGTGGCATAATCAGCAAAGGCGTCAAGGCATCGTTGAAGCTTGTTTGTTATTTCACGAGGCATCCTTCCCTTGACGGTTATAGCAGTATCATCTGTGAACAGAAATAACACGCAACCGTTACCCAAGGGAGGAATGTCGGAAGTGTAGATGCTGTATAGCAAAGGGCCCAATAGACTTCCTTGCGGGACACCTGCTGGGATGGAAAATGTGCTTGAATTGCAACCATTCAACGATACCCTGAACGACCTTTGCTGAAGGTAGTTACGGGTGATTTTAACAAGATGCAAAGGGAAGTTGAAGTTACAAAGCTTGTATACAAGCCCATTGTGCCAGACATTATCAAACACTTTCTCAACGTCTAACAATGCCATGGCTGTAGACTTGGATACAGCCTTGTTACTTCGGATGTTATTCATCACCCGTACTAGCTGATGATTTGTGGAGTGCCC